>NW_026724967.1:0-4781 GCF_029784015.1 Lycium ferocissimum
ACGGTTATAGGGAATTTACCGAGTCCCTTTTTGGGGGCGGGTCGTTATATGTGCATAATGACTTGATGATATGATATGGATATATATGATATACGATTCACGAGTAAGTTTTGATTTCCTAAGTTCTATTATTTCGATACAAACTTTTGTCGGTTGCCATGATCCTATTTACCGTGTTCTCAGGCACACATACTCGCACATATTCATACCGACCCCTTTCTTCTGGGCTGCGTTTCATGCCGGGGCAGTACGGATACACGTTTGGCGAGCGCGGCAGGGTCCCGTTCGGCTATCTTGAAGAGCTTGTCCCGAGCCCTTGTCTGCGCCCTTGCTACGTTTGTATATATATTTATTCGGGGTACGACGGGGCCACGTCCCGTCATATGATATTGTTACCCGTGTAGAGGTTCCGTAGACACGTATGTGGGTCATGGCTCTTTCTCGTACGTAAGTGTATGTGTATTATATGTTTGAACGGTTTATCCACTGTCGGCCGGCCTTACCGCCGCCTATATATGTGTATACGGATATGTTATTCCGTGCGCCTTGTTGGTATTTTTCTGTGTACGGAGTTAATTTTGGTTAGTAAGAAAACGGCAGGAACTCTGCCCAAATTTTCTAAATATTTGAGTTACTATTTGTGGCTTTTGGCACGCACGGCGCCCGGTTGGGAAGCGCCAGTCACGGCCTACGGGGTTGGGTCGTGACATACGCGACCTTTTATGGTTTTACGCCCGCTCTATGACTCTAATCTTAGATTAATCTTAACTTCTCATTTTCCTCTACGGTCTAAATTTGTGAAACTTTTCAAAAAACTTCCTGTGGGGTCACCCATCCTAAAATTGCTCTCGCAAGACGCTTAACTTTGGAACTTTGATGGGATACGACGCTTTAACGCTTTCTCGATCGCGTCTACCTCACCGCATCACCCTTCTACACATAATATTGAGTAAGTCGGAATCTTAACATATTCCAAACGCTCTCATAACACATCCCTAGGCACTGCCTTATTAATACATTCCTATCCGTCATAATTCTCTCTCTTCTTTTCTTTCACTTTTGATCTACTCGTATCATACTTCCCGTGATTATAATCTCATCATTTTTTCCTCCTACCTATCGATTCGCCGATGCCTTAATACATATTACTATTCAAACCTACCGATCCTCTACAGACCATCTCTTAATATCGCTAGTCCATTCCAAATTCCTTGTTACCATATCCCCGTCAACCTCGTTTACTATGTGCTAATTCCGCAATTTAACTCATTCTTCAAAAGAGCTGACCCCGCATCTTTACGCTGGTCAAATCCCCATCGTTACTATTCATATGACCTTTTCCAAACATATTCCAAACTTACATCTTACTCTCGTATTATTTCCCGGAAAAATTTTGACAGTTTCCTCTGTATTCCTTACTATCCAAACTCCGCACGCGTGAAATACCAACATCGCCTCACGGGGCCATCGCATATATGTATGTATCATATCATCTCGTATTGTATCACGGCCACGCGGGGCTTCCAATATCCCATAACGATTCGAAAATAATGGACTTACCTTATACGGCAACACGACCACGCGTGTCACACTTTCCTGTCTACTTTCCCTTTTACTTTCCAACTTTACACTTCAATCGTACATCAATACCGTACTCAACACACGCCTTTCGTACCTTTACTTACCTGCGTGCTTTATAGCTTCCCGTATCGTTAAACGTCTTCCTCTGTCAATGCCATTCTCCTGCTGTAATCACAGGTTAGCGTAAAGAAATCTCATTTCCTATCAGCTTGGCTCTATGGCACGATCCGAGGAGTGGAAAGAAAAAGTAACCACCCTAAATGCCCCGTAGCCTCTGCTTATAAATGTGGCGGCTTCACACCATAAACAAGGACTGCGGACACGACTTTCGTACAACCCTAGTGACGAACTACCCGATACTCAATTTGTCACACCCTAATTTTTGTTAGGGGCGTGATGGGCACCCGACCCTTACCTAGGGCCGAGCGAAACCCTCGACTCGTGGCCCTCATAATCATATTGGGCCCCTCATAAAGATAACATGAATACATAATAAAACCTTTTCGGTAAACAAACACACTTTTCATCCTTTTGAAATCAAGTAAGACTGCGATCGTATAAGACCCGTAGAATAATACATCACAATACATCGGCTTATGGGAGCCGCTACAAAACGACATACTACGTACGACACGCTCGCCGCAAAGTCTCTAACATGGAACATGGAACCATATCATAACGCTCGACTCGCAAGAAGACCCTCTAGAGAAAATGGAGCTCGCCAATCCCGCCGGAACATCTTCTACTAATATCTTCAACTCATCCGGTGTACCTCGCGCGGCATGAACGCGGCGGCGTCCACAAGAAAGGGACGTCGATGCAGTAACGTACTAAGTATGTAAGGCATGAGCAACAACATATAGAAGGATGCAAAGCATGAATAATAACAAGACGAAATCATGTGGCATTTCATGAGATAAAGAGTAACCTCGCACATCGAGTGCCCTTTTAGGCGGAACCTTTTCGTTTAGTGCCGCGAACGTGCCGGCCCGATCCATATATATATATATATATATATATATTTTTTTTTTTTTTTTTTTTGATAGCGAAAGGGCTTATGTTTATAAAAGTAAAAATGTTGCAAATTATATATATTTATGAAGTTGAAAGCAGTATTATGAATGAGAGCATATAGATAACGGAATGAGTGGTGTTCGGTGGTAGCCCTGACATTCCGTCGCGCCCCGTGGTTCGGTAGTGACAAGAAGGGGTCGTGGCACGTTATATGTATATGTATATGATGATTTCATTCATAGCCCGTCCTGCGTAGGGCGGGCATGTTATATGTACATGTATATGATGGGTTTATTTATCGAGTCCCTCACTAGAGGGCCGGGACACGTTATATATACATATGTACAAGATGATTATACACTTATGTTTCTGTCACACCCCGACTTTACTAGGGTGTGATGGGCACCCCCCGTATTCGGAACGCTTGCGAACCTCGACTCTTAGTACACATAGCATGCTCTCTTGGAATCATAAGACAAAGTAAAGTAAAGTACATAGTAAAATTTTTCAAAATCTTTTCGTCGTTTCTCGAGTAAACGCGTTTGTAAATATGAGGGCTCCGTAAAATAAAAACACGTGAACCGGTGGAACTTCCGTTTTTAGGTCGACACACCTAGACCCACGACCGTTCGCAAAGTCTCTAAGCGTAATCATGGACCATAGCACGTGTATCCGACTCAAAGAACTCTCCCGGGGCGAGTGGAGCTTGCCAACATTGTCAGAACATCTTCTATAATGACTTCTACCGTCTCTGGGGGTACCGCGCGTACGAAACGCGGCATCCACAAGAAGGGCGTCAAGACGAATAGTGTACCGAGTATGTAAGGCATAGACGGTAACATAGAAAGAGATATGATCATGTGCAACAACATAGAGAAGTAAAGCACGTCGTGAAAGAGAGTATCCCGTATACATGGAATATATCGAGGTAAAAGCCGTATCCGTACATCGGGATCATATAACGTAAAGTCGTAACTCGAGCATATGAGTAATAGCTGTATGGGAAACATAGAATATATCATAGGATAGCGGAGTAACACGTGCATCCGAGCGCCCTCGCGTATGCCATGCATGCTTACTTGGTCATATCGGTGTCATAGTGCCGCGGGAGACCCGCTCGCCCACATAGCGCCGGAATACTCCGGCCTCACCATAAATCCGCGTCGGCATCCCGCGTCGGGATGATAAGCCGCCGACCCGGTGGCAATGAAACATAGTTTCCTTCCCAAATTCAAGTATTCAAGTATCCCATCCCCCCAACCCATGTTCATATTTAGCGTACGAGAGAGCCCCCAAGGAAATCATGTACTTATCGGAGTGACGTAAGGTCTTAAAACCTCCGATCGCATTATGGAATAATCATGGTCGCTTTGTCTCACCTTGAAGGACGATAATCATAAGGCGAGACTATCAACATAGAACATGTCAAGATATCGGGTCATAGACATAGCATATCCGACATCATCATGTCATCATAATCATTGTCATCATAGAGTCATAGTCATAGAACCATAGCCATCATAGTAATCATAGTCCCCATAGGAGTCATAGTCCCCATAATCATAGACATCATAGAATCATAGACATCATAGATTCCTAGTCATCATAGGATTATAGTCGTTGTTTAAGTCATAAAATCAAAAATATTGTAAAACTTAGTTTTTAAGGAAAATGTATATTTTTGGAAAACTCCCGTAAACTTTTAGTAAAGAGAATCATATCTTGGGGTCGAGGGTTTAGTTAAAAACAACTTTTATTTAGTAGTCGGAAGGGTGTCCACAAGTGTTCTTAGCTATAGAACGGAAAATAAGCCCAATAGAACAACGAGAGGGAATCCGGAATAGTGGGCCACCTCGAGTCAAATGAGGCGGCGTACATAATTTACGTATAAAACGTTTCGTGACATGACTTATAAGAGTCTTAGGGCATACGGATCCCTATTCGTACGGAAGCCTAGGTGTCTAGATAATTCTTTCGACTATTCATAGGCATTTAGTTCAACTCTCATGAATCGAATAGTAGCCAAATTCAAGCTCGGATTTCTAGGATTAGAATGGTCCCCGAGACACGTATTCAAGCCTATTACATCTAAGACATGCCATGAAAGAAAGTGAAGCCTTACATACCTCTTTCTGTTATACCGCATTTTTCGAGTATGAGCGTGACATGCTTCCTCAGAAAATTTT
>NW_026724968.1:0-4882 GCF_029784015.1 Lycium ferocissimum
CACTTCCGGGGCAAACTCCCTGGACATAGGGCCGATTTTATACGGATTCCCCCGATGTTTGCCCGCCCAGTTTTGTTTCGTAGTTTATCTCCATCCAGGAACCCAATATTTGTTAAACCCCTTCAATACCATTCAAGGACGTTATAACTTTTCGGGCATAAATTTACGCCATTCACTCAATACCATAATTCTCATCCGACATATAAAAATTTACTTCTCTTAACAACTTTTTTTCCTCAATTTAATGTCAGAATTTAATTGGACCATCACGTTATTTCTTATTGCTAAACCTCGTGTATGTATGTCTTTCCGATTTCCCGTTCCCGGGGTAGGAATTTTCGGTGTAACATCAACCTTCATTCCAACATCCGCTTACACTCCAATACAAACCCCGAACCCTCCCAACAATATTCAAGGACATTTCAAAAATTCACACAACATTTCAAACATCCCAAACAACCCCCAAACTTCCCCAAAAACTCCCAAAAACCCCGGAACTACATCCATAACACACCCCTCATTTCCCAAAACATGATTTGCACCAACAATCCAACCAACAATGTCATTCTCATAAAAAAAAAATTACATTAAATGCACAAATCCTCCAAATCAGCCCATAAAATTTAAACATCAATCTTGAGTCATTAAACTCTCATTTCCAACATAGAATCCACATAACAAAAACCCCTCTAAGAAATTAATTCATTCCCCCCATGAGAAAATTAAACATACCCCGTACAAAGTTAGATTTTCATTCTTTCAACACACTACAACAACTAAACATGCTACATAGGACTTAGTTCATCACTCCTACACAACACACACATCACACGGCTACATACCAAACACACGATAACTCCAACATACCATATTTCATGATTTTCATCCATTTTGTCATACTACAACATGCTACATCATTCATAACACATGAAACAAGATTAAATCTTACCTTTCTTCTTCCTTCACAACTAGGCTAGGTTTGCGATTGACAAAAAGGATGGTTTTTTTGCCCAACAACACTTCCACTTACCTGGGACCTCCCAAATTAGTGGATTTGCAAAAAAAATATTTTTTGGGGTGGCTAATTTTTGGGCTTCAAATTTTTAAGGTTCTTTGGCCCAATGGCCCCTTGTTGTTCATCCAATTCTCTTTTTTTTTTTTAAGTGTGGAGTGAAGAAAGATGACAGTAGTCATCTTTTATGCTCCCCATGAATTATACATGTGTCCATGGCCCCCCCCATGTGTTGGACCAATTAAAAATTTCCCAAAAAGTGGGAACCCTCCCCCCCCCGGCCAACTGGCCAAGAATGCATGATTTGCAACTTTCAATTATTCCACTTTATCCCCCAAATTTTTCCCAAATGTTCCATCCAACAAAATTTATGGACAACTTATGTCTTAAAAAAAAATCAAGGTCAAAAGTCCCATTTTATCCAATGGTTTTGTCCCTAACCGTTAATCCGGATTTGATGTACAAAATAGGAAAAACGAGTTTTGGGGGAAAAACCCTGGGGGAGTGCTTGACTGATTTAGTGATGCCCTTGCTAACGGAAAAAAAAGGGGCTAAGGGGGCGGGTTGGAATGGAAATGAACTAATTGGGCGGAATACCCATGCGCCTTGGAAAGGAACAAATGTTTGATCTGAAATGGGAATGTATGGGCGATATGAGAATTTCAAGCAATACTCAAACAAAAAAATTAAGGCCGTAAGCGAAGTAAATAATAAGAAGATTTAGGGGAGCGGAAGCGGTAGTGTGGATAAAAAAGGGGAATAAGGAGAAAAACTTGAAGGCAATTTTGTGGTACTAGTCCGAAGGAGGATGAATCTAGAGCTAAATTAGGCGTGGTAATTTAAAGAATCATATAGCTATCTATGAAAATTTATCAAATACTTGGTTCTACCCGGTGTCTAAAGATCGATACATTTCGAGAAAAATTGGGAAAGATAGGTCATTCTAGTAAACCCCATTTTGGAATAAATAAGCGGATATAGCTCATTTTTTAACTTCCCAAGGTATGTTAAGGACTTTACGTTAGGCCTTTAAAGAAAAAAAAAGAAGAGACTTGTCAAGATGATTTAGAATTGATATAACCGAGATGATTGTAAAAACCCTTGCAAGAATACGAGAGCATCAAATCACTGAATATAGAGATTACATCTTGAAGAGATTTAGGGTCATTATTAAAGAGTTTCGAGAAATTCTTATGGTTTACAAATGGCTATGGGGTGGCGAAGATGTAAGATTGAGGAAGATATTAGGAAAGGAAGAGGAAGTAAAAAGAGATGCTTGGGAAGCAAAAGAGGGTACAAAGTCCAGTAACGCAATTATTTCCACACCGGAAAGAGATTCAAGATGAGACATTAGTATTATGAGGTATGTAATGCTTCCTTTTTAAGCTTTTTGTGTATGGCCATATTTTCTATTCTATGGTAGCCACAGCAAGGATGTTATTGTGGGTTTTGCTGACGATGGTAGTGCCGTATTAAAAAGGGAAACTCCCGGCAAAATTTTTGTAGAATTTCCAAGAACTCAACATTCGAGGACGAATGTTTTAAAAGGAAGAGTGTTACACCTCAAAAATTTCATGTCGTCACATGGTAAATATACTAACGCGAGGGAGAGAATATATGATGTTTCTACAAGTAAGTAGTACTTAACAATTCTAACTGAGATTCCAAAGAACTTGGAGGAAAGAAGAAATTTTGTCAGAAGGTAAAGTATGAGTCGTGTTTGGAAGGGTTTGTGAAATATCGAGCTAAGGTTGATCAAATGATGTTTTAAGAAAGGATATAATGCTCCTTAGATTGTTAATGATGTGTCAAGCAAGTGTTAAGAAGGTTCCATAAGGATTGGAGATCAAACGAAACGGAAGGAAATACTTTGAAGTAAGTTATCGACCACTTATACGTCCGTATAACTTTATACGGTCCGATAAGGGGGCCTATAACCCCGGAAACGATTTCACGATGGTGAAGCATGGGCACTTATACGGACCGTATAATGTTATACGGACCGTATAAGTATCCTATTTCCCCGATTTAATAATTTTCCAAGTATAGATACATGTTCCACTTCTAATTTTTCATTCTTTCCCTTCTCCCAACTCTCTAGAACATTCCACACACTTCATTTACAAGAACTCAAAAGGGGAAAACAAAAAATCAATAGCATCAAATTTAAAAATCAAGTGCAAGGGAGTTCTCTAGGTTTGTTGGAAGTCAGAAATCTTTTTGGATTGAAGTTAGGGTTTTCTTCAAGTGAGCAACTCCATCCAAAACACTTTTCCCACCAACCAAAGGTTATTTTTATGATCATTTTATGTTATCTAGAATATTGAATGGTTGTAAGGCTTGGATTATGGAAGAAAGTAGGAAATGGAGCCCGAGGTGTGACAAGGGTGTTCTTGAGTGTAGTTAACATGAATCATAATTCTTGAGATGTTATGAGTATAATCTTGTTACAAATAATATTAAGAATATTGAAGGAGATTATATGTTAATGAATACGACGTTGGGAGATAATCATTGTTATGGATGACTTTGAGAAAGTTTCGAGGTTGAATAATGACTAACTTGACAAAATTATTGATTATGATGTTATGAATGTTTTTTGTGTTGGGAGTTGTTATATGATATGGAGGGGTTATAGAAACAAAGGAAAATTTTTGAATCTTGTTTTTTGGCTTGATCCCCGGTAGGGGTTATCTAATCTCAATTCTCTTGAATGTAAAATTCAGTTTGGGAAAGGGGCTTTTAGTTGGCAAGTTCAAAGCTCATGAGTATCCTACGACGTTAATGATCCTTATCGATTCTTTGAGGTTATTCACTTTTGCTAGACTCCCTTATAATTCCTTTGGTGAGACATGATGACACGACTATTCTTTGGTCGGGGTTCTTAACCTTACGTCACCCAAAAGGGTTTTAGTATATAATGGAGTTATAATGCATGCTTTAGGAGAAGGATAGGATGATGAGTTCCAGTGCCTAGATGACCGGGTTCCGCGGCCCATGATTCCCCCGGGGCCAGATGGCGGGGCATTTACCGCAAGGCGGGTTGCTTATGATTCCCATGCCTAAAAGGGGGACCGACACCCCAATGGGCGGCGTGCGATAGTTATGGACGCGGGTTAACGATGATGGTATATTTCATATGCTGTGTTTTCTTTAAAAACTAAAGGGGTTATTTCGCCTCTTTTCTTAATTCTCAAACTTTTTTTTCCTCCTTACATACTCGGAAATTTTGCGCGTCCTTTGTTTGGAACGTGTTTTATGCCGGGTAGACGGAAGGTGGCCCCTTCGGGGTACTCGGGAAAAATTTGCGGGAGCACTTTTTTGGAGGTGCCATTTTGATATTATTTTGTGTATATATTTGGGCATGGCGGGGTCTATCCCGTCCTTTTGTCTTAGTACTCTAGTAGAGGGTGGAAATGGTGGGTATTGATTCCTATGGATACATCGGTGTAATTCTTGTATATCTTTTGTGCGTGAGGGCTTATATATAGGTATGTGTTACCTGGATTATGTTTTGGGGTTTGGGATGATATTTTATAATAGTGGTGCTCGGTATGGCGGGTACCCTCTGGCCCCCGTCGGGTCGTGCGTCCTCCTAACGGGGGCATGACGGGTGTACCTCCCATTCTCGGAAAAATAGCTCCCCATCTTTACCTTTTTGGGTTCGGGGAATTCATGAAGTTTTGGGGTACAAACCCGGGAAATTTTTAACAAGAAGTGAAGGGAAATTGATTCCCCTAAAAACGTAAGGGGAAAAACTTTAACCAGGAAAAGTATGATTTGATAAATATGTTGGAGAGTTTTAGAAGATTCCCGGGGCCCAAACAAAACGAAGAAAATAAGTTTGTCAAAAATTTGGAAAAAAATTGG
>NW_026724969.1:0-11625 GCF_029784015.1 Lycium ferocissimum
AATTTAAAATTTCCCAACATTTCCCTTTTTAAATTTTCATGAAATGTCTAACTTTCCACCCAAAAATTCAAAAGCCTTATCGTTAAAAAAAAATAAAAATAGTCTTATTCTTAACTGCGTCGCAACCAACTAAAAAAAAATATTCGTCGTACAAAAAATCGAGATATAACAGATAGAGGATTCAGCAACTCCTCGAACAGAAACCCCACTGTCTCCAGAATCAGCCAAACGAACTCCAAGGCTAGCTAGCTGATTAATCTCATGGACTATTTCCTTCTTTTCTGGTTGTACGTCCGTCAAGCTGCCCATAGACTTACGGCTAAGTGCATCTGCTACAACATTTGCTTTCCCTGGATGGTATAAAATATCGACATCATAATTGTTACGTCCCGTGTTTTTGCATAATTGGAAATTATGAGGATAACTAAGATTTGTGCGTTGCAAGGCAATAAATTGATTTTGGTTAAAATGCTTATGTTGGTTATGAAATTATTGGTGTAAAGACATCGAGGGAGCGAGGGGCAAATTTGGAATTTTGAAAATTTATTTCGGAAATTACAAAACGAGCGTTCAACGGTGGGCCAAGAAAATTGGAAGAAAATATGAGGCCCAAGTTCAAGGGTGGCCGGCCAAGAAGGCTTGGCCAAGCCCCATTTAAATGGTCATGTGCTTTTCATGTGACCATTAATCAAGCAATATATATCCATGTGTGCTCATAGAAAGTTCAAGAAACAAATCACAAAACAACAAAAAACACTTGAGAGCAAAAATAAGGCCATTCGGCGAATAGAAAAGGAGAAAAAAATTTCCAAGTCTTGTCTTCAATCCAAAAATCTTATTCTTGTTGAATTCTTGACAAGTTTAGGACGCTCTCGACGTGATACAATTGGTTTGGCGAAAGAGCGACGTTTGCGGCAAGTCGGAATTTCAGAAAAAGGTAAGGATTTTGCCACTTTTGTGTTATGGAACTTGCAAGTATGTTATAATGATTAGAATTAGATGAGAATTATGGGAGTGTGATGTGTGAGTGAAGCCGTGCATGTGTGTGTGTTGGTGGTAGTGGCCGTGAGCCATGCTAGCATGGGAAAGAAATGAATTCAAGTTTAATTAGTTTGTTAGTTGTGTTGTTGTGATCTTAGTAATGTGAATAAAGGTTTAATGACTTGAATTGGCGTTGGAATTGCTTGTATGTGATTATGAGAAATTATGTTGATTTATGTGGTTTCATATAAAGTATGGAATTAAAGTTCTAAATGTGAATTATGATTGTTGATGATGAGTTTGGAAGGAAAACAATGTAATTTGGAAGCTTTGATGTGTTTATGGAAGAGTTGGATAGAATATGGAAATTGGCGGAATGCTTGAATTTGTGAATATCGTTTGGTACGTTATTGGAATATGTTTGAATAATGTTGAATTAGTTAATGAATATGGAAAATGTTGATATTAGTTGGCTAATGTGAAGTTTGGATGAAAAATTGTTGAATTGTGTAGAAGGAAGACCATTTGTGCCATAATGTAGTCTATGATGATTATTGATGTTGTTGGGTTGTTGTTGTTGATATTTTGAGCCGAGCTAAGTCTCGGGGGTGTTATATATATAGGAGAAATGCTGCCGAAATTTCGGTAGACAAAAACAAAGTTAAGTGAACTCTTAAGCCTTAAGGTTCCTAATAGGTAACTTTGACCATTTGCAGATTCCGAGCGAAACGGGACTTGAGTTTCGGGCGAGCATAAGTCGTATCTAAGGTATGTAAAGCTCCCCACTCCTTCATTTGGCATGTCTTAGTATGTTCGGTTAATATCGGAACCCGGAAGCAATTAACGCTCCCTCGAAATCCGATTTATAAAGTGGCTACTATTCATTCAATTCAATTGAAGCCTAATGACTCCATCTTGACTAGAAAGCAATCAAACGTCCGAAACCTATGTAAAGGTGATCAGTTTACTTTGAAATCTTTACGTATGATCTTATAGACTCTAAACGTCCATAAATTATGGTTGCCACCTCGACTTGACCCGAGGTGGGCCCGCCAACCTCGAGATGCCTTATTTGCCCTACTAGAATATCTTTTTGGATAAACTACAATAAAGAATCTTCGAATTTGAAGTTGTCCCTTATGAAATAATGTTTTGAACCCTATGAAATACTAAGTTATGTTTTGGAAGCCATATGTACCACTTTGGAAATATTCTGTGAAATAAACTTCCGTACTAATGAATTAATTGACTATTTTGGTTAATGAATTGACTTACGAAGTAACCAAGTTTTGGAAAGGCTATTTTGACATACAAATTGCATTGTTTGCTCACGACTCTGCTCGTGCCTTATTATGACTTCGTTCACCGGTTCCCGGGCCGGTTTTGTGATCGTGCGCCTTATATGTTAAATTCGGTAGTATCTTGTGTTACGGTTTCCGAGACCTCGCCATAGGGCCGGTTACCGTTCCGGGAGTTATCTTTGTGATATGGCTTATGATATGATTTGTATGATGATATGATGTGATATGTTCGGAGATGTTCGGAGATGAAATACTGAGGTATCTTGTGTTGTGGCACCGGCGTCGGGTGGTGACCACGTTCCGAGCGTTATGCATGATTTTGATTTGCATTATGTACATATGTTTCGGTACAGATTTTGTTATACTAATCCGATGTTTTCTCTGCTCCGTATCTTTAGTTTGTTTGTGGTTTGGGTTTCTATACTCTATGCTTTACATACTCAGTACTTCCTTCGTACTGACCCCCTTTCGTCGGGGGGCTGCGTTTCATGCCCGCAGGTACAGACGTTGGTGATCCCCCACTGTAGGCTACACATTTCTGCTGTCTTGGATTGCTCCCTTGATCCGGAGCATACATTTTGGTATATATCTTTGTTTGTACATTCGTATGTATGTTTGGACTATTTGGGGTACGGTGGGGCCCTGTCCCGCCATATGAGTTGTCTGTCTGTATTAGAGGTCTGTGGACATATTCTGTGGGTTGTGCCTATTTCCGTATGACTGTGTTTGTATCTGTTGTGTTGGGCGATTCCACTGTTGCGGCGCCGGTCCGCGTATGCATATGATATTTTGTTGACGCGCGGCCGGTCCGCATATGTATATGATATTTTTGGTTATGTGTGGCCTTTGTTGGTATTTCTGTGTGCGGGGTTATTTTGGATAGTCCATAAAACAAAGGGAACTCTTCGAAATTTTTTTCCGGGAAATTATCTGAGTTTAAATATAGCCTTATCGGCTTTTGTTACATATGTTTAAATGCGTTCGATGTGATTTGAGATAGTGTTGATAAATATGTTTGGGTGCCCAGATCGGGCACTAGTCACGGCCTACGGGGTTGGGTCGTGACAAAAGTGGTATCGGAGAGCGGTTTGTCCTCGGAATGTCCACGACATCGTGTCTAGTAGAGTCTTGTTTATCGGTGTGTTGTGCACCACATCTATAAACGGAGGCTACAGGACATTTAGTGGTGTTACCTTTCTTTGAATCTTAGATCGTGCGCTAGAGCCGTGTTATTAGGATGGCTCTTTCGACCAATTGTTATGTTTTTTCGAGAGATGCCTCCGAAGAAGAGAACGAGCCGCCAGAAGGGCAAGGCGAAGGTAGATGAGACTAGTCGGGCACCGAGGGCTACACGGGCTCGTGCGCAGACTAGGCCTGGCATTGTGTTACAGTCCGAGGGGTCGGCCACTCCACCACCGGGGAGGGCGGAGTAGGGTCCCTCCGCGGCCACAGCGACGCGGCGCTGTGCCACCAGCTCCCCGGCCGGGGGAGAGGATAGGACACTCGGAGAGAGGCTGTCCGATTGTTTACGACAACGGTGGCGGGCCGGAGTTCGAGGGACGCGCACCGGCGAGGTGATGATGATAGACGGGACGATCTCTGCCCGAGTTCGTGAGTTCACGACATGCGGACCTCCCCGAGTTTTCCGGGTCTAAGCCCGAGGAGGACCCCAGGACTTTATTCGGGGGATGAGGCGTGCGATGGGGACGGTCGGGGCTTCACGGACGAGTCGGGTTGAGTTAGCCTCACACCGGTTGCGGGATGTTCTTTGCTGTTGGTATGAGTCTGGGAGTTATCCCGGGTGGTCTTTGCTTTGTTATATCCGTACTTTTGAACGTCGGGTTATTTGCCGAAGGTGGGGCCCACACGTCGAGATATTTTGGAACATCTGAGAAGTCATATGAATTATATATGTAAAGTTGAACACAACTCATGAAGGACCCTTGGGTCAAATCAAAGTGGAAACCCTCCAAACGAATATTTTTAAGAAAATGTTTTCAGTGACCTGACTTCGAGGGGCAAAAACGGTATTATAAGTTTGGAATTTGGAAGAATACCGAGAAATAGAAGTTGTAGATAATTGAATTAGCTTTCCAACCATAGGTCGTGGGTTCCCAGGTGACATCTGTACAAGGAGATATGGACGTCTTAAGGTCGAAAGGTCAGTGGGCTAGGCCCAACTCGTGACCAACCGGATTGGCCCAAAAATGGAAAGAAAAATTGAGGCCCAACCCATGAGGGTGGCCGGCCAAGGCATAGAAAAAGGACAAAATTTTAATTTAAGTCATGTGACATGGTCACATGACAAGCCAAGAATAAAAAGGGCAAAGGTTCATTAAATTTCTAGAGAATTCAAGACAAAAGAAGAAGGAGAAAACAAGAAAATTGCTCAAGAACAAGAGGAGGGGTTCGGCCAGCCCCTCCAATTTTACCCCATGGAAATCTTGATTCAAAAATTGTTTTCTTGTTGAATTCATACCAATTCAAGGTCCCTTAACAACTTGGTACCATTGGTTTGGAAGAATAAGCCTTGGTTTCTTCAATTTGGCAACATCTTTGAGTGAAGGAGATTGAAGAAAAAGGTAAGAATTTATGCCATGCTATTATGTTATGAAGGTTTATTTGTGTTCTAGTATGTGTAAATGAGTAGAATTCATGAGAACATGGAAGTTGCAAAGTGGGTGTGCATTTGTGCATGTGGCCGTGTGTATGCTACCTTATATGCATGTGGTGTGTTGAATTTTATGTTGTATTTTAGTTGTGTGTGGGATGGAATGTATATTGAGAATGAAAGTTGAATGAATTCGATGGAAGGTGAAAAATTTGAATGTTGGCCGTGTGGTATTGGAGTTGGAATGATGATGAATTAAATTTTATTTAGCTTGCTAGATGTGTCGTTATGACATTTACGACGTAAGTGGAGTCTTAAACGATTTGAAATAGCATCGAAATGGTATTTAGGTCATTATGGGAAATTTTGTGATTTTTTCATGATTTTATATAAATATGCAAGTGAGGCTCTAAATGTGAATTATGGTTGTTGTTGATGAATTTGGGAAACTAGAATGTGTTATGAACATTTATGTCGAAGAACGGAAGTTTTGAATGAATTATGGATTCGGTGAGAATTTTGTCCGTTTTGCAAATATTTTGTATAATGATAGGGAATGCTTTTGAATGATGTTAGAATGATTCGATTAGCAAATGAATATGGAAATGTTGATATTAGTTTGGAATTGTGAAGTTGGAATGGAAATTATTGAATTATGTAGAAAAGGAAGCTATTGTGCCATAATGTAGTTTATGATGATTGTTGAAGTTGTTGGGTTGTTGTTGTTGATATTGTGAGCCGAGATGATTCTCAGGGGGTATCATATGTATGGGGAGATGATGCCCAAATTTTTGTAGAACAATATAGGCTAAGGTTAGAAATTATGAGTCTCATGAATAGTAATTGGTCTTCATGACCATTTGCAGATTTTTGAGCGAAACGGCATCGAAGTTTTGATGAGCTTAACAAGCGAGAAAGGTATGTAAGGCTACCCCATTTCTTCTTATGGCATGTCCTAGGTATACTAGGTCGATATTGGAGCCTCGGGAGCAATTTTTGTTCCTTGAAATCCGAAATGAAAATCAAGTACTATTCATTCAATTGAATTGAACTAGAAAACGCACATTTCGTTGGAAAGCGCCCATATGTTCAAAACTTGTATAAATGTAATCGATTTGCTTCAAACCTTCATGTAAGGTTACATAGACCCCAAATGTCCGCGGTTCGTGTTCGCCACCTCGACTTGACCCGAGGTGGGCCCGCTAACTCAAGACTCTTTTGTTTGCCTATTAGTCTCATTTTTATACGATATAAAGGGAGGACTTTTGCTATGAGTTTGAGACTCCGTTTGGTTTGTTTCATAGGTTATTTGAAAGCTTTCGAACATGAACGACACTAAATCTTCGAAAAATAATTTATGAAGTATTTTCGAAAGTGTTGTAAATCTAAAAACTTACATCCTTTGTATATTAATTCGAAATGAGCCAATGCTTACTACGAGCCTTTTGATCTTAATATGAGTATGGGTATGTATTTAATTGCCGAGTTTGAAATTTAATTGGATATATGCATATGGTTCTATTTTGAATCATAATTGCCATTTTGGAAATACTTTAAGGAAATAAACCCCGCTTGATTAATTGTTTGAACTATTTTGACTAATGAGCCAACATATGATTTTATTAAGTTTGTAAAAGCATTTCAATACATATTGCATTGTTTGCTCACGACTCCGCTCGTGCCTTATTATGACTTCGTTCACCGGTTCCGGGCCGGTTTTGTGATCGTGCGCACCGTGATAAAAATTCGGGCAAAGTATCGTATACGGTTCCGAGAGACCTCGCCATAGGGCCGGGTTCCGTTTACGGAGTTATCTTTGTGATATGGCTTATGATATGTTTGATGATATGATATCTTGTGTTTGGGGTGTACGGAGATTTGAAACCTTTTGGAGTTATCTTGTGAGTGGCACCAGTGTCGGAGTGGTGGCCACGTTCCGAGCCTTATGCATGATTTCGATTTGCATTATATGTATATGTTTTCGGTACGTGTTTGATACAACGATCCGGTATTTTCTCTCCTTCTACTTTTACTTAGTTATGATTTGGATTCACGCACTTTATGCTTTACATACTCGACATCTTCAGATCGACCCCACTTTCTTCTGGGGCTGCGCTTCACCCGCGTGCACGGAAGTTAAGTGATCCTCGAAGTAGGCCCGCGTGCTACGCTGTTACGTGGAGCGCTCTTTTTGATACGGAGCCCATATGTTGGTACATATCTCGTGATATACATGTTTCCACATTTGGCTATTTGAGGTGCGGCGGGGCCACTGTCTAGTCATATATTTTACAAGATTTGTAGAGGCACGTAGTCATACGTGTGGGTCGGGTCCATGTATGTTCGGTTGTTCATGATTTGTATCTTAGTGCGGTCCCGTCGGTTATGGTAGCCATGGCACGCACCATTTGTATATGTGTGTATATATGTTCGGCGAGTATATTCCGCCCGCCCCGACTTTGATATGGCACTTCCGTATGCGCGACCGCCTAAGATAGTATCTATTTTCATTCCCGCTAAAAATGATGAGTACGATATTTGAACAAGCTAGACTATGATGTTTTGATATGAAAGTACGTTCGGGCGTCCGAGTAGGACGCCGATCGCGGCCCGACCGGGCTGGCCGGGTGACAATCGCCCCCGCTAACTTGGCCGGTGCTTGAGGCTGCTTCTTCGCCACTTTTTGCCCCGAGGGTTGCGAGGGCGAGAGTTGACAGATTTTTACGAGGGCGGAAAGGACGGGTGTTCGCATGGTAGCATAATCTAGGTTTAATTCTGCGGCCTAAGATGCTCCTACTATAGTAGCGGACATGGCTGATCGGATGCACCGGTATGTGATTCGGGCTGGTTGTTTGGTCGAGGCTCGTATGTCGATGGCATCGCGGTATATGGATATTGCCGAATTACGTGCCTATGCTCGGGGGATGGAGGACGAGCGGCGCAGTGACCAGTCTGGTAGAGATCGCGGGCAGAGGTCGCCCGAAGAGGGCCGGATACCTGGCCGGTATACTGGGATTCTAGAGGCGACAGCTCCTTACCACATAGCTTGGAGATATCCTCCTCCGTCGTGTGGGTACGCAGTCCCTCGGGTAGGCTATATGATGGCGCAGACCATCCGGGCCGCGTGTTCCGAGCTCGGGGGTTGTTCGGATGACCAGGAGGATCCAGCCGATCACGAGACCACCCGTGTCTCCGTTGTTCTCATTGTGGCGTCACATCCAGGGAGTGCTACCGAGCCACCGGAGCTCGTTTTTCTTGTGGCCGTCGGTGCCATATCACGTGTTTGTCCGATGGCGGGTGGTTCCGGTAGTGCGGCTCGACCGACGGGATCGCTTCAAGGGTTCATCCTCTACTCCTTCGATTACATGTCCTCCGGACGAGGTGCGCGGCAGAGCACCGGCGGGCCGCGGCCGAGCCGTGGCGGGGTTTCGAATTCCAAATGTCCTTCGAACCGCATATATGCATTGGCTACCCGTCAGACCGGTAGGCTTCGCCAAATGTTATCGCCTGTGCATATTGCTGATTTTTCTTCGATCCGTGTATGCTTTAATTGACTCGGTAATGTTGTCACGGGCACATTATTGATTTTCTCTCGATACATGTATGCTTTAATTGATCCGGTTCTACATTATCATATATCTCTCCGCTCGTTGCTAATGAAATTGGAATAATTCCTGAGCCTATCGAGCCATTTGAAGTAGCCACACCAGTTGGTGATTTTATTATAGGCTGTAAAGGTGTGTATAAAAATTGTTCGTGACCATATGTGATCGTTGCACTAGAGCTGATCTAATAGAATTAAATATGATTGAATTTGACGTTATTATGGGCATGGGCCGGTTAGCTTCCTCGCTATGCTAATGTGGACCCGCTTAAAAAGGAAGTTCGTTTCAATTTCCGGGGAGCCCACAGAGTGGGCGAGCAATACCGCGTCACCAAAGGGTAAATTTATTTCGTACCTTAAAAAAATAAAATGATTCGTAAAGGGTATATTTATCATTTGGTACGTGTGCATGATATTAAAGCAGTAGACGCCTACTCTTCAAATTGTTCCTATTGTGAATGAATTTCCCGATGTATTTCCCGTACAGATCTTCCAGTCTCCCCCCGAAAGGGAAATAGATTTCACTATAGATTTGTTGGGTCAGATACGTGTACCCCCATATCTATTCCTCCGTATAGAATGGCCCCAAATGAGAATTGAAAGAATTAAAGGAGCAGGGCCAAAAGATCTATTGGACAAAGGTTTCATCGTACCCAAGACATCGCACAGGGGAGCGCCGGGTATTATAGTAAGAAAGAAAGATGGGTCGTTGCGAATGTGTATTGACTATCTACACCGAATAAGGTGACTATTAAAACAAACATCCCCTCCCCCCGGATTGATGATTTATTTGATCGCACTGCGTGTGGAGTTAAACACTTTTCAAAGATAGATCTCAAGGCCCTCCGGTTATCATCGTGCACGTGTCCGAGAATCACGATATCCAAAGACGCTTCGTGACCCGGTACGGGCACTATGAATTCGTAGCAACGTCTTCGATTGACACTAATGCCCGGCGGTATTTATGGACTTGATGTTCCGGTATTTCGGCCATTCCTTGATATGTTCGTGATTGTGTTTATAGATGATATTATGGTCTATTCCCGGTTCGTTAAGAGCATTCGTAACATTTAAGAACGCTTCTGGCACACTTTACAAGACGAGAAATTATATGCTAAATTTTCTAAATGTGAATTCGTTAACCTCCGTGGCATTCTTGGGGCATGTTGCTCGTGAGCAGACATGGTTTTCGGTCGATACGCAAAATTGAAGTCCGTACGTATCGGCACTGAGGCTGCACCGGACCACACCGACGCGTAGGTACGCAACAATAGCCGGATATTATAGGAGATTTGTGGAGAATTTTGCTTCTATCATGGCATTCACCGACGAAGTCGACTCGAAAGCAAAAAATTAGTGGACCGATGCCTCGTGAGCTGCCTTCCGTACATTGAAGAAATTAATCACAAAATTTCCGCTTTAGCTCTTCCGGAAGGATCGACGGGTATGTTGTTTATTGCGATGCTTCCGGTACCGGGATAGTTGTGAACCGATGCAGACGTGTCGAGTCATAGTTTATGCTTCCCGGCAACTCGTACCGCACGAGAGAAATTATCCCACTCATGATCCGGAGTTAGCCGCGGTAATCCATGCCTTGAAAATATGGCGGCACTATTTATATGGGGTTCATGTTGACATTCACACCGATCATAAAAAGCCTCCAATATATTTTTAAGCAAAAGGAGCCGAATTCACACACCCGAGATGGCTTGAATTATGAAAGACTATGATGTTGATATTCTGTATCATCCGGTAAAGCCAACGTCGTAGCTGATGCACTTAGCCGTAAATCCATGGGCAGTTTGACTGATGTGCAGCCTGACAAGAAAGAATTGGTCCGTGAGATTCATCGCTATTAGCTTGGAGTCCGTTTAGCGATTCTCGTGATACCGGGGTTTCGTTCGAGAAATTGCTAAATCATCCATTTGTGCAGCAGGAAGTAAAACACGCCACCGAAGATCCTATTTCGGTCCGACATAGAGATGCGGCCCTTAATAAAGAAAAGACTAATTTGAAATCTCTCCGTACGGAGTATTATTATATAAAGGAAAAGGTAATACGGACCCGAAGGTGATGGGCCGCGGCGGCAAATTTTGGGGCGAAGTACATAATGCACTCGTATTCTATTCATCCCGGTTCCACTAAAATGTATCATGATCTTAAATGTTTGTATTGGTGGACTCGCATGAAAAGAGACATTGCGTAACTCACACAAGGCCTCAAATTGCCGTAAGCAAGTTAAGATTGAGCATCAAAAGCCCGGCGGGTTACTACAGACGCAGCATTCCACCGGAAACGTAGAGATGATGACATGGACCCACACGGGTTTACCGCGCACTCACGCGGCATATGATTCTATTTGGATTGGTTGTTGGACAGCCGACGAAATCGGCTCATTTTCCGCCCGCCAGGACTACTTATTCGGCCAGATTACAAGTAGATATATATTAAAGAGATAGTAAGACTTACACGGAGTTCCCGTCTATTATTACCGACCGAGGTGCACAATTCACGCTACTAATTTTCCGGACGTCGTTTCAAGAGGCATTGGGACTCGTAAGTCTTAGCACTGCATTTCATCCTCAGACCGATGGACAGGCCGAGCGCACCATTCGCACGCAAGACACGCGCCGTCCGTGTTACGTATTTCGGGGTAGCTGGAGGACGATTGCCCCTTATTGAATTTGCTTATAATAATAGTTATCATTCCGCATCCGTACGTGCACCGTACGAAGCCTTATATGGTAGAAAGTATCTCCGATTGGGTGGTTCGATGTAGGTGAAAAACCAAATTAATCGGTCCGCATATTGTCCAATGGTGCGCTGATAAAGTGAAACCGATTCGAGAGAGCTAAGTATTAGCGGCCCGCAGTCGATGAATCTTATGTCGATAAGCGGCGTCGACCGTTGGAATTCGATATTGGCGATCACAGTATCTTCGAAAGTGGCCACCTATGAAAGGTGTAATGAGATTTGCGAAAGGGTGGGCTTAGTCCACGATATACTCAAGCGAGACGATTATTCGTGAAGATAGGTCGTCGCATATGAGCTAGATTTCATCATCTACTCAAAGGCATTCGGTATTTCATGTATCGATGTTCGTAAATGTATTGGAGACCCTTCCGTAG
>NW_026724970.1:0-5074 GCF_029784015.1 Lycium ferocissimum
CTACTTCCATATTCATGACCCATTTCCTATTTCCTTATGCAATCCAAATGTTTCAACTTTAAAATACCTTAAACAACATGAAACGTTAGATGGAGTAGGAATGAATCTTGGGTGCAACAAATCACTTGAGAAAAATCCTAGTTTTACCTTCTCACTTGGATTCTTGTCTTGGATGAACTTTAATGGGTTTTTAACATACTTGATTCACTTGGTTTGATGAAGTTGAACACTAATTTCTCTTGAAATCTTATGGGGAGAAGTGTAGAGATATTCTAGAGAGAGGAGTGGAGGAAGTGGAAATGAATTGAAATAAGACTTAGTCCCTTATTAATAATCACCGGAATACGATTTCCGACGGAGAACATACGGACCAACATACGGTCCGTATATTTTTTCAACGGTCGTATGTCCCTGATCGTATGTTTGGTCCGGTGAGGTGTGCCGATTCTCGACCGAACTTACTACTGACATACCGTCCGTGAATTTTATATGGCCAGTATGTCTGGCCGTATAATGTCCAAAGGATTCCGAACTTGTTCTCATCGACTCGTTTGATTTCCAATCCTTATGGAACCTTCTTGGCACTTGGCTAATGTCACACCCCTAATGGGCACCCGACCCTTACTTAGGGCCGAGCGAACCCGCTGATCCTCGTGATACTCATAGTCTTACTGGACTCTTAAATCATGAAATGAATGCATAATGGAAGCTTTTCAAAGGACAACACGCTTTTCGTCTTTCTCAAATCAAGTAAAATCCGTAATCATATGAAATGCTGTATTACATAATGCATAATGACACATCGGCTTACGTAGCCGCTTACGAGCCGACATGCTATATACGTGACTGCTCGTCTCGCAAAGTCTCTAACATAAATCAAGATACCATAACATAAATACTACGACTCGGGCGGCACTCCTCGAAGGAAATGGAGCTCGCCAATCCGACCGGAACATCTTCTACTAATATCCTCTGCTCAATACCACACAACGCGCGGCATGAAACGCGATCCCAGAAGAAGCGGGTCGGTGGAATAATATCGAGCATGTAAAGCATGAAATACGGTAAACGGATCATACCGAAATCGAGTGTAGAAAATCGTAAGGCTTGCCTTTGAAACATAAATCATGCATGTCAATATCATACTTAACCCGTTATGGGACCTGAGGGCATAAGTAAATAATCATCATGTACATATCGTACGTATAACGTGTCCCGGCCCTCTAGTGAGGGACTCGGTAAATAAAATCATCATATCATGTATATATAACGCCCCCGCCTCTAGTGAGGGACGCGGTGAATGAAGTCATCATATGCCATCAAGGCCGCCTCCCCCATATCATCATATCATCATATACATATACGTATAACGTGCCCCCGCCCCTCACAGTGAGGGACGCACACATGTGCGATTGAGTTGTGCACGAATACATGCCTGCACCGGGGACGCGAGAAAGACGTAATAACGGCTCGTACGAGCGAGTAGAGCGAGAAACCATATGCATATAAATCAATTTTTTCAAGACCCGATTATGCGGAGACAATCAACGCTCGAGTATCAAACGATAGTCATGTTAAATCCGTTCTAAATGCCATTAGGACCACGTTAAAGAGAGTCTTAGAGATCGTAGACATGTATCAAAACAATCCGAGCCCTCCCATGAAAGTTACGGGCATTAGTCATTATAGAATCTTCTATGAACGTATCGAAGTGATCCGAGCCCGTCTATGAAAGTTAGGGACCTTATTCGACATAGAATCCTTTAGGAACAAAAACTCTTTATGCAACATTTACTATCCAATCATACAAAAGACACAAGGACCACAGCTCGACTATATTAGGAATGCTAACATCAAGAAGTGAATGAGAATCGTAGACATGCTCGAATCGTAAGAATAGAGTTACCCAAAGGCTCGTATCATATCATATCTTACTTATCTAAGAGATGCCAAAAGAAAGAAAGGGTAAAGCACATACCCGTTCCACCTCTTATTAGCTACGCTTATTCGTCCAAGCTCGTAAGCCTACACTTAAAAGGATTCACACTAACGTTAGACTCTTTATTGCACACTTGTTCCAAATTTCAAATCAAACTACTTATATTACGCCGAAAATCGGGCAGCATCTCCCCTGTTTATATGCCTAGCCCAAAATTACATTCAGAAACCAATCAACAACACCAATAATACCAACATCAACAACACTATTATTCATACCAACATATTCCATAAACATCCCACACGACGTTTTTCAACATACACCAACAATATGCACTTTCTTCCATCCCAATCGGGAGTATAATCTCGTCAATACGCCAAAAATGTTAGATACCATTTTTATATGCGTAAATCAGTCCATCCACATGGCCACAACACATTCAAAACAACCCATAAACACAACAACTACAATACAACACTACTACGACCTTTTCTCCATGACTAGTTTCATTTTTAAGACTTGCTAGACCTTCCAATAAACTCAACATAAAAGATGGGATAAATAACATACCTTATGCTTGAAAAAAAAACTCAGCCACATCAACCTTTTCCAATACCAAGCTTAAGTAGAAGCAAGAACAATCGCCTTTCACAGACTAGTTTGGCGTAATCTTGTCAAATTCTTGATTTATCGGACTATAATATTTGGGAGATGTTTTGAGAGGCTTCTAGGACTCTTTGGAATGTTAATATGCTAAAAAAAAGGGGCTGATGGGGTATTTATAGCCTCCCTAGGTCGGTTCCACCGACCTATTAATGTGGGGCCCGCGGAACCATTTGGCAGCTTGGGGTCTTGCTCTTAAAATGGCCATAACTCTTGATTTTGACATTATGTGAGGGCCCACAACCTATGGTTGCAAAGCTCTTTCGATTATATACAACTTTTATTCTTGGTGTTTTTCCAAATTCCAAACTTATAATGCCGTTTTTGCCCCTCCAAGTCAAATCATCCGAAAACGTTTCCTTAAATCGTCCTTTTGGAGGGCTTATGTCCATATTTGGCTTATGGGTCTTTCTTAGGACTTGATAAACTTTCCATGTACTACTTGTATCACTTATAATATATCATTTACAAAATCTCGACATGTGGGCCCCACCTTAACTCATGGTTTCGAGGGCTATCATCGAGTGATCATGTTAATTGATTTACTCCATACACTCTCCAAATGTCACATATATGTTCTTATGCTCGATAACATACTCTTCATCCATAATCCTGTGTAACTCGCTTCTCCCCCGAGCTCATACTAAGCCGTCCACAAATTTGATAACGCGAAATTTTCCAAGGTGTAACAGCTAACACCTTAATACCAATCTAAGGGATGTTATAAATCTTCTCCAAAACATCATTAAGTTGTCATCAACTTGCTGCTCATAAATCCTTTCCGATGCTTATCGTATACATTGCCTTCTCTTGGCACTTTCTCGTCTAACATCGGATATCTTTAAAATCTTATTTAGAATCATCCAATGCTATTTCTTACTTATTAAAACATCATATACTTTGTGCTCTTCATTATCCTATTCACTGTGCATCAACGGAAATTTTTTTGAGGTGTAACAGTCTATGACCGTCACACCATAGCAGATTTGATTGAGTTAGATATGGTAGATTTTGATATTATTATGGGAATGGATTGGTTGGCTTCTTATTATGCCAATGTTGATTGTAGGACAAAGATAGTTCGATTCCAGTTCCCAGATGAGCCAGTTTTAGAGTGGAAGGGTAATGCTGCTTCGCCGAGGGGTAGGTTTATTTCCTACCTTAAGACTTATTTCCTACCTGAAGGCAAGTAAGATGATCAGGAAGGGGTAACTTTATTAGCTGGTTCGGGTTTAGGATGTAAAGGAGGAATCGCTGACCCTTCAGTCTGTCCCTATGGTTAGTGAGTTCCCAGAGGTGTTCCCAAATGAGCTTTCAGGCCTTCCGCCAGAGCGGGAGATTGATTTTGTTATTGATTTATTACCACATACTCAGTCGATATCCATTCCTCCTTATAGAATGGCTCATGTAGAACTGAAGGAATTGAAGGAACAGTTAAGAGATTTACTCGAGAAGGGCTTTATTAGGCCCAGTACATCGCCGTGGGGAGCGCCGGTATTATTTGTGAGAAAGAAAGATGGCTCCTTGCGAATGTGTATTAATTATAGACAACTGAATAAGGTGACTATAAAGAATAAGTATCCACTCCCGAGGATTGATGATCTATTGGATCAGTACGCAGGGTGCTAGGTACTTTTTGAAGATAGATTTGAGATCCGGGTATCATCAAGTTAGAGTAAAGGAGAAAGACATTACGAAGA
This sequence comes from Lycium ferocissimum, assembly GCF_029784015.1. Lineage (NCBI taxonomy): Eukaryota > Viridiplantae > Streptophyta > Magnoliopsida > Solanales > Solanaceae > Lycium > Lycium ferocissimum. Next base: position 4,303 of record NW_026724970.1, read on the forward strand.
CGGCATTCAGAACTAGATATGGACACTTCGAGTTTCGTGTTATGTCATTCGGGTTGACTAATGCCCTAGCTGTATTCATGGACTTGATGAACTATGTATTCAGACCTTTTTTAGATCTGTTTGTGATTGTATTTATAGATGATATTTTGGTTTACTCACCATCAGAGGCTGAGCATGCAGATTATTTATGTGCGGTGCTTAGAGTTCTTCGGGATAGAGAGTTATATGCGAAGTTTTCTAAGTGTGAGTTCTTCTTGAACTCTGTGGCTTTCCTTGGTCATATTATTTCAGACGAAGGGATTAAAGTTGATACTCAGAAGATTGAAGCTGTAAAGACTTGGCCAAGACCCACGACACCGACAGAGATACGTAGTTTCCTGGGTTTGGGAGGTTACAACAGGAGGGTCGTAGAGGCATTTTCTTCTCTTTTAGCCCCACTGACAAATCTGACTCAGAAATCAGCTAAGTTTCAGTGGACGGACACTTGTGAGCGGAGCTTTCAGACATTGAAGGATAGATTGACTTCAGCGCCTATTCTGACTCTTCCAGAGGGAACAGTGATATGTGATATATTGTGACACTTCAGGTATTAGGTTGGGCTACATATTGATGCAGCATGGAAAGGTTATTGCTTATGCCTCCAGACAGTTAAGGACGCACGAGAAGAATTATCCAACTCATGATCTTGAGTTGGCCACAGTGATTCATGCTTTGAAAATATGGAGGCACTATCTATACTATGTCCGTGTTGATATTTATCCCATCATAAAAG
>NW_026724971.1:0-4840 GCF_029784015.1 Lycium ferocissimum
TGTCATGAAACGTCTCGCACGTGTTGTTACCCGCCTATTCGCCAGGCGGGCCCCTTTCCCAAATCCCTTATTGTTACATTAAGCTTATTTCCACGCTATAGCTAATAAAAGTTTTTGATTATCGTTCCTACTATCAAATTAATAGTTGTTTTAACTAAACTTTGGACTCCAATGTATGATTTTTTCCTTACAAAAAGTTTATAACTGTTTTCCAAAATATTTCTTTTTCTTTAAAAATCAAGTTTTACAATATTGAAAGTCTTAATGACTAAAACGACTACCACAGTTCTATGATGATAACAATGATGTCAAAAATAAGAATGTTAAACTAGATCTGGATGTCCCAAGCCTATTACAGGTAATGACTATTCTAAGGACTCTAAAGACCGGGAATTGTGCTTTAACCGATTGTTTGGAACCGACATACTATATATATATAATAAGGAATCGAGCGCTATATAGGCGGGTAAATATACATGGAATATGATAGTAGAACCGAGCGCTATAAGTCGGTAAATATATATATGATATAAGGTGTCGTGGACAAAAGAATCGAGCGCTATAGACGCGATATATATATATCGAATGAGACGGGCGCTATAGACGCCGGTATTCATACTTGAAGCATGCATATATTTACGGGGAAAATAGGGGATAGGCGGGGCGTTATGTACGCGTATCCCCCCGATCGGTGGAGTTTGGCACATGATATCGCCCCGGACGCGGGATGCCCGACGGGGGGTGCTTATTATGGTCAAAGGGATCGAGCGACGCCGGATATAATATATTCTTATTCCTATGTATATATGCATATATATGATAAGGAAAGCTAAGAAAGTACGATTTGCCCAAAGGGGACTTATAGGTACGGCCTCCTCTTTTCTCATACGTTCTATAATCCCATGGTATTGTTGTTTATACTTACGTTCTTGTTCGTTTATTATTATTCATGTCTTGCATACTCAATTTGGGCCCTACCGACCCCTCTTCTTCGGGGCGGCGTTTGCCGCGCGGTACACCGACGGATCGAAGTTAACGAAGATGTTCCGCGAAGTTGGCAATCCATTTTGGGCCCCCAGTGAGCCCAGTCGAGATACGTGCGATTCCCGAGTACGTTAGAGACTTTGGAGCAGTCGTGGGTTTTGGGAGTGATTGTATTATAATACAAGTTTGTACGTTGCAAGTTTTACTTGATTTAAAAGCAAAAAAAGGTTTTAGTAATCCTAGTGTTTATACTTGACTTAAATGGGTTAAAAAAAATTTGGACTAGAATGGTCGGTGGGTTCGCCGGCTTCGGTTACGGGGTTTCCATCACACGATCAAGATTAGGGTGTGACAAAAATCTTGCCTCTAAAATTATTTTTTTGTTGAATTCCTACTAATTCAAGGTCCCCTCAACGTGGCGTAGTTATTTCGAAGATAGACCGCGGTTTCGTCGTTTTAACAACTTGGGCAAGTAAAGAAGATTGGAGGAAAAGGTAAGGATTCATTCCCTTTTATATGTTATAAAGCCTTTGTTTATGTTGTAGTATGTAGAAATGAGTAGAAAGTATGGAAATATGGAAGTTTGTAAAGTGGGTGTGAAGATAGAAGTGTGGCCGTGTGTGTATATATGTTGTATATTCACAATGAGTTGTATTCTAGTTGTGAGTAGGGTGGAATTAATATTGGAAATGAAAGTTGAATGAATTTGGTGAAAGTTGGAAAATCTCCATGTTAGCCGTGGGAACATGTATGATGAAATGGAAATGGATTAATGTTGTTTAATATGTTAATTGCGTTGTTGTGATCCTTGCATTGTAAATGTAGGAAAAATGATGTAAGTTGCATTGAAATGGAATGTGGGAACTTATGTCGTTTTCTTATGATTTTATGACATTATGGAATTAAGTTGTTAAGGTGCAAATTATGATGATCGTTGATGAACTTAGAAGATGGAAATGTGTTATGAATGTTTATGTTAAAGATTAGAAGAATTGGATAAACTATGGCTTTGGTGGAAGGTGTGTATATTTTGTATATCTTGTGTATATAGTGTAGAAATGATATGAAATGTTTCCGAATGGCATTGTAATGATTTTGATTAGTAATGAATGTGAGTAGGATGGTGTTGATTTGAAAATTTGAAGTCGGGATGGAAGTTATTGCATTATGTTAAGAGAAGACTAGTTGTGTATTGTATTGTGTTTGTTGTGGTTGTTGATGTTCTTGGTGTTGTTGTTGGGTTGTTGTTGATCATTTTAGCCGAGTTGAATCTCGGGGATGCTATATGTATAGGGGAGATGCTGCCCAAATTTTTATAGAACAATATTGGTTAAGCTTGAAAATTGTAAGACTCTAAATAGTAACTGTCAATGTGACCATTTAAGTTTTTGGCAAACGGAAGTGAATTTGGAAAGGCGTAAGGAGCATAAAAGGTATGTAAAGCTCTACCTATTCTTCTCTTGGCATGTCTTAGATGTAATAGGATTGGATTTGGCCCTCGGGGACCACTCATTCTTCGGAATCTACGTCTAAACGCCCTTTTCATTCGAGAATTGAATTGAATATGTTACGAATAGTTAGAAAATTGCCTAAACGTTTAGAACTTGTACAAATAAGACCCGACTACCCCTAAACCCTCACCGGTGACATCATGAAATGTAACGTACGTAAAATTGTGTACGCCACCTCATTCGGCCGAGGTGGGCCCACTTCCCGGATTTTTCCGATCGTTTTTTGGGCTTATTTTGGAATAAAGTTCAAAGGAAAACTCTTGGCTACTCTCCTAATTTTAATATGACATTCGTTTGAATTATTTTGATAAGCCCCATAATGTATTTTGAAACATGAACATGATTAAAAAAAGCTTATTTTGACATATGCTATTGTGATATCCGAAACGCATACATATGGTTACTACCCTTTCGTCATATGGTTTGTCACCCGAATTATGATCCGAGTCTCCGTAAATGTGCTATATTTTATTTTGCATATGATTTTCTCACTACTCCGCTCGTGCGAGCTGTTATGACATTTTTCCCTGCGCCCCCGGGCCGGGGCTGTATTCGTCATTCCGCTTGCCGCGTCCCCACTAGAGGCGGGGCATGTTATATATATATATTATATATACATATGATGATGATGTGATGACGGGGAGGTGGGGGATGGCATATGATGATTCCTTTCACCGCGTCCCTCCTGGGGCCCGGGGCACGTTATATGCATATCCCTGATGATTTTACTTACCGCGCCCTCTTTTGGGAGGGCCGGGCATGTTATGTATACCTATGTTCATGATGATTTCTTTGATTATGATACTGGGCCATTAATGATTTTGAAAAGCATGAGTTACGTTCAAGGTAAGTTTTATGAGATCTCGGATTAAAACCTATTTGTCCTCTTTGTTTCCGTATGATTCGTTTTTGTGTTTCTTGCTTTACATACTCGCATATTTCGTACGACCCCTTTCTTCGGGGGGTAATTTCACGCGCAGTGTGGATACACATTGAGGAGCGCCCACAGGGGTTCCCCCCCGTTTATCTTGAAGAGCTCCTTGTCGAGCCCGATTTTGGTACGCCTTTGTTACATTTTGTGTATATTTGTTCGGACGGCGGGGCCGTCCGTCATATGATTTTGTTACTCGTGTGAGGTACGAGACATGTCTGGGGTGTGGCTATGTCGTACGGCTATATGCACGTAGGTTGGGGCGGTTTATTCACCCCGGCGCCTTGTCGGCTCGCCTATATATATGTATATGGCTATTTTTCCTGTGGGCCTTTGTTGGTATTTCTTGTGCGTAAATTTTGGTTAGTAAGAAAACAGAAAAACCGCCCAAATTTTTTTCTAAATATCTAAGTTACTATTCTCGGCTTTTGGTACGTACGGGTGCCCAGTTCGGGTGCTAGTCGCGGCCTACGGGGTTGGGTCGTGACAATGTGATCTTATTGTAATTTCTTGTATTTATGAAGATGATGTTGTTAAAGTGTGGATTGTTGGAGTAGTTTATGAGTTTTGGAAGAAAGAAATATGTTATTGTTGTTCGTGTTGAGTTTGGGGAAAGGGTTTCGGTTCCATGGTGTATTGTTTGGATTGTTTGAATGTTGGGTGAGTTGTTTGAAGCATTCTTGAATTTTGTTTGAATGATCTCGGATTAGTATTTGAATATGTGAGCGTCGATATTGATTTGAATGTATGTAGTCAAATGGAAAGTAAATGAAATGTCATCGAATTATGTGGATGAAGGGGTTAAGCAGAATGCGTTTGAAATTTTATTGATATTGTTGGGAGGTTGTTGGTATTTTGTTGATGATATTGGCCGAGTTGAATTTCGGGGTTGTTGAATTTATAGGGGAAATCTTTCACGGCCCAACCCGTAGGCCGCGACTAGCGCCCAAGGGCACCCCGAACACACATATTCAACGGAAACACATCGAATGATCTACGCGTATACAAATATCACATATAGTGTCAAACTATTGCAAAAAACAAACACAGATAAATCGGCGTAATTTTGTTTCAAACTTATTTTATTTCGGAAAAATTTCGAGTTTTTTGTTTTTCCGACTATCCAAAATAACCCCCTGCAGGAAAAATAAAAAGGCCAACAGGGCCAACGATCGACATTTATATATGTACGCAAGCCGACAACGCATGGCGAACAAAATCGCCCAAAAAAATATATCATACAAGTCTAACCGAACGCGGGACAACCACACGTATATATCCACGACCCCTTTAAAAGAAGGGCGAATCATATGACGGGGCGGGCCCCCGCCTGCCCGAACAAACTCATACATATCTTTTTGTCCCGTATCTTTACATAGGGACATTATAAAGCTAATGCAAAGTTAAAGCAAAG
>NW_026724972.1:0-5386 GCF_029784015.1 Lycium ferocissimum
AAAGGCATGCCAAAGAAGGAAGGTTGAGCTTACATACCTCAAACGCTCTCCAAGATAACCCAAATTCAAGCTAAATCAACCTAAGTCTCGGGCTGCCCAAGATCTACAAACAAGTCATAATATGCCAAACATTAGCTATAGACATTTTGGGCATTTAATTCCAATTTAGCCCTTAATTCTACGAAAATTTGGGCAGCATTTCCCCTGTAAATAGGCCACCCCGAGAATTTAACTCGGCCAAATCAATCAACAACAACAACAACAACCAACCTAGTAACATCAAAAACCAATCCGGAAGGCAATACAACAATAATAACTCTCTTTTCCATCATTCAACAACATTCATAAATTCAATTCAACGGCTCACCTTCAAGCCAACATCGATGCTTATACATTCGAATAATAACCCGAACCCATACCAACAATCATTTAAAGACATTCTAAGCAATTCATATAACACTTCCAACAATCCAACAATTTCTCCAATCCACCCGAAATCGAGTCCCCAAACCCGAGAACCTCACTTTAACACATTCCTATTTTCAACTCATGATTTGCATCCACAATTCACATTCTAACAACGCTATTCTCATCAATATACAAATTACATTAAATACACAATAATCTTCAAATCAGTCCGCAACAATTACAACATCAATTTGAATCATTAAACATTCATTTCCAACATAGAATTCATAACGACGACGACTAAAACATTGAGCGATATTAATTCGTTTCTTGTTACATGAATGGCCTACATTCGGCCAACACCTCCCACCAACATACAAAGATGATTCTCATTCCTTTCTCCACTCTACAACAATCACAACATGCTAACAAGACTTTAATGCATAGCTTCAACACAACACAACACACCCACTTGCACGGCTAGCACACCATGCACACAACTCACTTCCAACATACTATTTTTCATGATTTTCATCCATATTAGCATACTACAACATACATACAACCTTTATAACACATAAAACATGATAAATTCTTACCTTTCTTCTTCAACTCCACAATAGGCTAGGGTTTGCGATAATGAAAACTAGCGGGTTGATCGCTCCAACGACACTTCCACGCTACTTAGGGACCTCAAAATAGTGGGTTTGCATCAACAAAATATTTTTGGAGTGGCTTGAATGGAAGTTGATTTTTTTTCTCTCTTGGCCGAGAGCTTCCTTAAGGGAGTTCTTCAACTTCTATTTTTTTGCTAAGTATTGGAATGAATAATGAAGACTAGTTGATCATCTTTTGCTATTATATGAAGTGCACAATTGTCCCTTGGCCCACACAAGTGTTGGACCAATTAAAATTGTCAATTTGTTGGGCCCCGGCTCCACACTTACACGGCCACAACATGGAAAAATGGATGATTTTCAACTTTCATTTATTCCATTTTTGGTCCCAAATTTTCCTAATTGTTCCATGCCAACAAATTCATGCACAACTTATGACTCAAAATAAAATCGAAGGTCAAAAGTCTCGACTTTGCATCCCGGAATGGTTTGGACCCTAACTTATCATAGTTGAGCCAAATTGTCCCAATATACAAAAATGCGGGATATAACAATTACATAGGGGCAGATTATGTGTACCTGACGTTGCGGGGCTGCAGCGACAGGTTATGGGCGAGGCACATTATGCCCGTTATGCTGTTCATCCAGGGTCGATGAAGATGTATCATGACCTCAGATGCCTGTACTGGTGGGACGGTATGAAAAAGGATATAGCCGAATTCGTTGCTCAGTGCCCAAATTGTCAGCAGGTGAAGATTGAACATCAGAAACCGGCTGGATTATTACAGGAGATAGAAATTCTGACTTGGAAGTGGGAGATAATTAATATGGATTTTATTACAGGCTTACCTCGCACTCCGAGAAAGTATGACTCCATATGGGTTATTGTTGATAGGCTGATAAAATCAGCCCATTTCCTTCAAACCGACTACGTATTGAGCCGAGGATTATGCCAAAGTTATATATTAAGTGAGATTGCGAGGCTTCACGGAGTTCCCATATCTATCATCTCGACGAGAGGTGCTTGATTTACAGCTAATTTCGGGAGATCATTTCGGTAGAAGGATTGGGCACACAAGTGAGTCTCGGTACAAAGATTTCATCCTCGTCCGACGGACGGACGAGCGTACTATTCGGACAACTGGAAGATATGTTGCGGGCACTGTTATTGATTTCAAGGGTGGCGGGTGTCACGACCCAACCCCGTAGTCGTGACTAGTGCCCGGCCGGGCACTCGTATCTTTTAATCATAACCCACTCATAGTAACTTATTAGAAACTTATATATATAAAACATACACAAGGGCGCATATACATACCTATTTATATACATATCATACACATATAATGCTGAATGTACGAACGATTAACTTCCACAACCCACGTATGTCTACGAGCCTCTAAGAATAATAAACGAGAATCATATGACGGACGGATTCCGCCGTACCCTGAATAAACATACACGAATATATATATACATAACAGAAGAGTCTGTACCAAATGTGGGCTCCGGACAAAGGAGCACTTCAAAATAGCTGAATAGGAGTCCTAAGCTGACGGCTCACTCAAGCGCGTACCTGTACCTGCGCGGCATGAAACGCAGCCCCGACAGAAATTGACGGATATGTACCGAGTATGTAAAGCGGGTAATACATTAAAAATTTAATCAAAATCGGAATGAGGTTACGAAATAAGTATAGAAATCGGAAAAACATAATTTGCCTTTAAAACGCTTGTCACGCATACACATATGTCGATAAGCCAAATCATATCATAATCGTATCATCGTATCATCGTGCATACATACGTACCCGCCTACAGCGAGGGACTGGTGAGATATCATAAACATCATACACATGTCACTTACCTAAGTCATATATACGAAGTACGGTAAACATATATAATAATCGGAATGTCGGAATGCCTACTTTACCGTAAATCATATATGTCAAAAACATATATCATATGTGGTCCATAATGGGACCCGGCGGACGGAACGTGGTCGCCCTCCCCGCCTTGGGCGCCACAACTCAAAGATACTTCGGAAGTTTTGCATATCTCCGAACACATCCTCCGTATCACATCATAATTCAGAATCATCTCATATTTCAGAACTCATCATACTTCGTGTCATATCATATATCAGAATCATATCATATTTAAGAAACTCATCATACTTCGGAATCTCATCATACTTCAAATTGTGTGCACGAACATAACCGGCCCGGGACTCGGCGAAGGAATTAACAAAAATGTGCACGAGCAGAATCGTGGGAACCATATGCAATTTAAACTATCCAAAATCATATGCAATGTAACATTTACAAAGATTTAATAAATTAATCAAAGCACATCATTATACACAAATTAGGACAATAATCTAATCACGTTTCTTCCGAATGCCAGCTCCACATGTCAAACCGAACTCTAACGTCATAACTATGCATCGGAATAATAAGCGTATCAATTCTCATTTTAGGTTTAGTAAATACGTAATTAATCATATTCGGGGTTTAAGATACCAAACATGCTAAGTTCTTTACAAAACGTGAAAAGCTCGTACAAAGAAAGTCTCGAGGGCCCGCGGACGAGGCATCAACCCGCCTATGAAGTTGGGGGATATTACGCCTCATGAAGTTACCGACAGTTTCGGGGCGATCAGGAGCTCATCTGCAAAAGTTACGAGCGTTTGAAGTTCGGGACTTTTTGGTAGCAAAATTCTTTATAAGACTTTTGAAATTCAATCATTTGAAAACATAAGAACCTTAGTTTTGGTTACATTAAGGAGTAGGTCTTTAAGAATGAATAAGGTACCCATCTAAGCTCGGATCCTAAGAGTGGAATTACCCCGTGGCTCGGGTCATAACCTAGTTAGCACTAAGACATGCCAAAGAAGAGAAAGTTACGCCTTACATACCTCGTCCGCTCTCAAGCTAAGTCAAGCCTCAAGTCTCGGGCGCTCCAAGATCTACATAACGCCAATATACCAAACATTAGCCATAAGCATTTAGGCACTCAATTCTAAACGAACATCAAATCCTACAGAATTTTTGGCAGCATTTCCCCTGTAAATACAACACCCCGAGAATTCAACTCGGCCAATTTCAACAACAACCAAACCAACAACCAAGTTACAACATCAACAATCAATTCAAAAGTGCATTCTAACATTAAACACTCTTTCTACATAATTCAATAACGTTCACAATATTCCAACATACTCACCTCAACTACTTACATTCCAACGAATATCAATGTTTATACATTCGCTTACTAATCCAAAACCATTCAAACAACATTCAAGAACTCTTTAAACAATTCACACAATTTTCCAAACAACCCAAACAAGGCTCCAACTCACCCGAATTCCTCCCCAAACCCGAGAACAACACCAAACACATTCTTCTCTTCTAAATTCATAATTTACACCATTAATCCGCACATTAACAATGCAATTCTCATAAATACAAAAATTACATAAAATTCACATTAACTTCCAAATCAACCCATAACCAACACAACATCACTTTGAGTCATTAAACTTGCATTTTTCCTCATAGAATCCACAACGATGACAACTAAAACGCTAACGACAATTTGTTCATTCTCAACACACAAAGAGGGGACCTATTCGGCCACCACCCAATACACACATATGAATGATTTTCATTCTTTTCTTCACACTACAACAATCAAAACATGCTAACTAGAATTAATTCATTACTTTCAACACAACACACACATGCACGGCCAAACACCTTTCACACGGCCCAACTCCAACTTCATTTCTATCATGAATTTCTTCCATTTTAGCATACTACAACACATATAAACCACTCATAACACATAAAACAAGATTAAACTCACCTTTCTTCTTCAACTTCCCAACTTGCCCTAAAGTTGGTCAAGGATAATCCAGCAATCTAACGCTTCCAACAACACTTCCACGTTAATAAGCACCCTTGAATTACTAGGTTTGCTTGAGGAAATAATTTTTTTCTTGATCAATTCTTGGTCTTGCTTTTTCTCCTTCTTGGCCGAATATGGCCTTTCTTTGTCTCTCAAAGTTTCTTGAAAATTCTATGTGGTGAAGATGATGAATGTCACGACCCCGCGTAGGCCGTGGCTGTACCCGATAATATCATATTTCCAGACTCTTATCATGTATTCTATTCGTACTACCGAGCGGGGCCATATGGACGATACAATCATATCTTACTCAACATAATCATCAATAACGTACTCGTGAACGAGTGTCGGCAGGTTTTACCAAAAGATTATACAACCATAAGGGCGAGCAAAAGACTACGAAACATTTGGTGTACATGTCCGTCTACGAGCCTCTAAATAAGATACACATAT
>NW_026724973.1:0-4406 GCF_029784015.1 Lycium ferocissimum
TCTTTCTATTTCTTAACTTATTTTAACTTTATCAAAGTTAAGCCACACCATTGGTGTGTTATAGTTTTTGAAAACCCTTTACCTAGTGTGATACCCTCAGTCTTTAGATGCAAACTGTCCCCAAACCCAAATACAAGAAAAAATAATAGCCCCCAAAACCTTCTAGACCCCAAAAATTTTTATACCGTTGTCCCCTTTTTTGCTTTTCCCTCAAAGGGTTGTTGTGTAAAGGCCCAAAAAGAATTAAAGATTGAAATTATGTATTTTTTTTTTTTATTTTAAGGAACCATAAAACACCATGTTGTTCTTTCGTCTTATTTTATGAAATTTTCTTAATAGTCAAAAAAAAAAATTTTAATATTTTTATCCTTTAATTTTTTTTTTAAAATTTTTAAAATTTTTTAAAGTTTTTACTGGAAAATATTCCTTAAATCCTCAAAAGTTTTTAAAAAATTACTTCAACCCAAAAACGCATTAAAATTTTATGGGGATGAAAATAGGAGTTTTTATGAAAAATTCGAACCATTGCGTTCAATCTAAAAGCATGAAAAATAAAATTTTCCAGGAGGTATAAAGAAGGTGGATGTCCTAAAAAAAAAATTTTTAAATTTCCCTTTTACAACTAAGAAAAAGGTAGGATAAAAACCTTTCTGAAAAAAAGAAAAAAAGAAAAACAAACAAACAAGGAGAGAGAAAGGGGAGGGCAACGTGGAGACTTAGAGCAAAAATTCATTTTGGTTGTTAAACATTTACCCCCAAACCCTATACCATTGAGTGTTCCTTCCCCCCTGCCTGCCAAAGGCTACTCTTTTGGGCCTCTTTGCCTTCCTGAAAAACCTCTAGCCATAGGAGATTCATCTCCAAAAAATTCTTCAGATAATCAATATTCAATCATCAGGCCTTTATTCCCTTAAAAAATCAACCCCATCATCATCTTCTTTTGTTAAACAAAAAAAATTGAAGTCAATTAACTAGCTGACACCGATATTACAACACTCACTTCAACCCCGATATCCGGCAAATTTTCTTGGCTCTTTAGGTACTATTCATATTCATTGCTTTCTGTTATTTCTTTCCTTTTTTGCTTCTTTTTTTTTTTTTTGGTTAATGTTGGGGGAAAACTTTTTTCAGCCGGTGGGGCCCCTTTTTGTGGTTGCGGGTCGAGTTAGCAAAAAAATTTGTTAAGTACCCTCCTATTTTAAATTCCATGCTACTCAATACGGGGCTTTCTTAAACTTCTGGAAAAATTTCATTACATCCAAATTAAAAGCTTTTAAAATTGAACCATTTTATTTTCTTTTAAATTTTTCACGCAAATTTGGAAATTGTTTTGCCGTATTCTCAAGCACCTCATACGGATAAGTGACCCAAAAACTATATCCAATTATACCTTTTTTAAAAAAAGGCAGGGTTTTTATGACTTATTAAGACTAATTTGTAAAAATAAGGGATGGGGCCACATTTTAAATTTAATTTATCTTTTATTAGAATAACCAAGTTCTTTAAAATTTGGTAGAAAAGAAAAAAACCATATGTTTTGGGGGTTATCGAAAAACACATAATTTTGTCTAGAAAAAAGTTATTGCAAATTTAAGGGATTTGATTTTTCCCGCCTTCCTTTGAATCTTGGCCCCCATTAAAAAAATCTGATTGGCACAAAAAAGCTTGTTCCTTTGGCAGGTGAAACAGGGAATGTGAATTTTGGGGGGTTCAGGACTTGTTCTCAAAAACAACAAATTTTATAACGATGTCCCAGTTGTGGTACTATCCCCTTTACTTGTCCGCATTTAAATTTTTTTTCCTTTTTTTTAACTTTTAATAGCATGTAATTCCTGTATTCATTTAATTTCTTTTGATACTAAACAGGCGGTTTCTGCCGTGGCAGTCTTGAGAAGATTCTTCATGGGTTAATGTTTGTGGGCCATGCCCCGTTTGATGATTCACCCCCTTATACATTATACATATGTATACCACTTGTAAATTTGTTTTTCATCATCAAGCAGCTTTTGACCTTGGAAATTTTCTAGTCTATTATTTGTATTTTTTACGAAATATAAAGTTTCCTGAAAACTAGAAGCTGGAACAACACTAACAGTTCTTCATTGATTAAAAAAAAAAAAGACGAAAACCGGGTTCGATTTGAGGTTTTAGGGTTTAAAGTCGTTACTTTCATTTTTTTTGTTTTTCAAATTTTTGAAAAAAAAAATTTTTGGGAAAAAAATTTTCCCATTAAAAAAAATTTGTCAAAAAAAAAATTTTAAAATTTATTTTTTGGCTCCATTCAAGCTAGCATGTACTACCAGCAAAATAACGGGGTCCGTCACTGAATTGCAAAACCTCTCTAACTCTTTCATCCAAAATTGTTTTCAGGTGTGTGTCAAATAGTCTTAAGTTTTATTCAAATATCCGCTTTCTTCATTTTGGCATCTAATACTACGTCTTCAAATGGTTAAAACAAACAATTTCTGGACAAAAGTTGAGGAAAAAGATGTAAGACAATCGACAAGTCAGGCAGCCGAAAAAGTTTTTGGGGAAAGCAATTTTTTCCAAAGGGAATAGTTAATGTCTTTTGCATATTTTATTTGCTAATCATGTTAATAAATACGTACTTGTCTCTTATAGTTGGAAGGTCCAACATTCCATATCATTGTCTGAAAAAAAATAAACCATGGATTTATAATAATTTATGCTAAATGCACTTTCAGCGAACAACAGAGTGATACGTTTATAAGATCAGGCCCTTATTTACGGGCCTAGACCAAGAACATTTGATGGTTGCAGCAGATGCATATTGACATTTTTTTGCATCTGCTCCAATAAAATTAGTGCAAAATCCAAAGAGTAGTGCTATTGCTCTATGAAAGCCAGTATTGTACGGAAAAACTTACAAACTTTGTTATGCGTTATTCATGGCTGTCAAAAAAATACTTTTTTAAATTTTAAAAACAAAATTGCAAATACTTTCTTGCTTTAATAATCAAAAAATTAAGAAACTTATTCCATGGTCCCCAAATGTTTTATTGGCCCCAAATTTTTTTGGGGTTATTTTTTTCAAAAAATTGGTTTTTTTTATTTTTTTGTACCAATATATGATCTTTAATGAGTGTTTTTAAAGTAGTCGGTTCGGACCTACGTCCTACTCCGTTTCTCGGAAATTCCCATAGAAAATCCAAATTTGAGCTTTCTAATTTTTTTTTAAAATGGTCCCCGTGGATCGCCAAAAAATTTATTTTCCCCCAAGGGGTTTTCCCATGGAAACGCTCTTTAATGGAATTTTAGCCCGTTGGTGGGGCCCAAAAAAATTGTTTTTACCTTTGTTGGTGGTGGCCATAAAGTCATTGATTTTGCTTGGTGGGCCGGAATACTCTCCTTATCTTTTTCGGTAACTACTGAGGCCAGGTAGATTTGAATTATCTTTTGGGGGGGCCCCGGGAGTTCCCTTTTAAAACCCATTTCATTTTAAAAAGTCTATGTATGAAAAAAGATTAATTTTTTCCCCACCTAGCTACTCCAAACCCCTTTTTTGGGGGGGAAGACCGAGGAAAAGTTATAGAACCTTTATATTTTTTCGATCCATCTAATTTCTTCTGCAATATTAGGCTTTGACGTTTTTTCTGGGTTTTGGGGCTTGAACTTTTAAGAATTTCCCCTTTTTTGGTTATGGAAAGAGCGACCTAAATTCCCATTTTCTTTTGGGGAAGAATTAAGAAATCGGAAATATTGAAAAAACCACAATTATTATTTACAAAAGGAAAAAAAATTCGCTGGACAAGATATATAGTTGGCCTTAAAGCCCCCGCTCACATATTTGATTTTTGACACTCTTTTCGATAAAAGAAAATAGATGAATTCAAGTAAAAATTTCTCGAACTATCAAAAAGCTGGGCTCTTAAATTGTTTCCTTAAAAATAAACTCGGACACTCGAATTTTTTTTACTCGGACCTCGAAATGTTGGACTAATTTTCGGTATACTCTTTTTCCCAAAAACAATCCTTTTTTCATGACGAAGCAATTTGTTTCCCAGGGATCATTTCTAAAAAATAGGAGGGGGTCGGGCAATTGAGTCCTTATACACGTCATAAATTTTTACTAAATTGACATGGATTTATACATTTAGAAATTTTTAAATTTTCTCGGGAAACTTAGAAACAAATTATTTATTTAGAAACCATCGTTAATGAGTTATCATAATTTTTTAATCAACCAACGTTGGTTTTTAAGAATGAGAGGTCGAAATCGCTCTTATGTTTTCAAACAATATCATACCTTATGTTGCAAATATCTAATTAAAATAGTCCGACCTTTTTTGTATGAAAAAAAAAAACCCGACCCAAAAAAAAAAAAAAATTTCATAAGTAGGTTTTAACAATTGTCTGAAAGGGTAAAAAAAACCCCCTTGTTCTTT
>NW_026724974.1:0-10588 GCF_029784015.1 Lycium ferocissimum
TTTACTTTTGTCCTTAACTTGTCTCACAAAATCCCAAGATGTCCAAAGGTGTAAAATACGAGTTATAACACCGTGCCTCTGAACCTGCCCTGCTACCAATCTAGTAAGCAATCGAATCCGTCCCTCATAGGCCCTGCCCTCCGCCCCCGGGCCGAGGAGCCGGAGGCTCGGCACTCGAACCTCGGGGCGGGCGCGTGGAGCGCCCGTCCCGGTACTGTCGCTCATTCCCTCGACGGTGCTGACGGGTGGCGGGCCGGCCGACCGGGGCACAATCTCCGGCTCGAGGCCGAGCACGGCCCTAGTAACTCTCTGAGCTCGACCGGTCTCTCCACCGCAAGAGACTTGTCCTTCCGGGCAGTCACGTCGCCTTTCTCCTTTAGGCATCGGCTGAAAACATAACAATTCGTCAGAAAAGAATCATCCTAATAATACCGGCTCTATCGCACGATCTAAGATCGGAAGGAAAGATAACATCCTAAATGTCTCGTAGCCTCTGTTTATAGATGTGGTGCACAACACACCGATAAACAGACTCTACTAGACACGGTCTGTAGACATTCTGAGGACGAACTGCTCGGATACCACTTTTGTCACGACCCAACCCCGTAGTGCCATGACTAGTGTCCGAATTGACACCATACGTACCCGATACTCAAAAAATTAGCATACCAAACGTGCATAAATATAAATGATCGCATATAGTCTCGTATTAACGCATAATAGCCAACATATGTCACAAAAACTGGCGAGGCTGTCGTAATGTACATAACATATCAAAATACGCATATGCAGCCAACAAGGCTGCCACGGCGGGTAGGACCGTCCAAACATAAAACGTGCGAACATATCTGTACAGGAACAACCATAACCCACATACATGTCTACAAACCTCTAAACAGCAATGTAATCATATGATGACGGAGCCCCGTCGTACCCCCCGAATGAATATATACATATGCAACGGAAAAGTATATATACCAAAATATAGGCTCCGGACGAAGGAGCACTCCCGTGACAGCGTATAGGTGTCCTAGGCAGTGGATCACCAAGCCGAGCATCCGTACTCGCGGCACGAAACGACCCAAGAAAGGGGGGTGCATTTTAATATGTACCGAGTATGCAAAGTAAGAAAATATAGTAACGAGAATCATGATCGAACGTAAGATGTAAAATAAGTACAATATACAAAATGTCAAAACATTTAGTTTAAAAACATAAATCAAGTATGGGTTTTAAACCATGGTCGCCCACCCTTGTCGATGGCGCCATACCACATCATACTTTCAAGATTTCATATCTCCGAAACCCGACATATCACATCACATCATAACACCGTAACACATCATAACGCCAAATATACACGGTACCCGGCCCTCTGATGAGGGGCTCGGCGAACCGGACACATCATACTCCGGAATATATCAAAGTGCGCACGACACATAACCGGCCCGGGACTCGGTGAAGGATGTACGACCATATATACGAGCAGAGTCGTGAGTGACCATATGCATAAAAATCATAATTATAAACTCATTAAATAAGTAAGAAATCCATACTCGGGAGTTAAGGTGAAAGTAGTACTAAATCTTTCCCGAAGGTCATTAAGAACGAACATAGAAAAGTCGCGGGGCCCACGGACGGGTATCAACCCTATCCGAGCCCGCCTATGGAAGTTGGGGGATGTTATGCCTTGTGGAATCCCCTACGAAAGTTTCGGGGCGATCCGAGCTCGTCTACGAAAGTTACGAGCGTTCGTAGTTTCGGAATCTTTTAAAAGCAAAATTCTTTACAAAACTTTTGAAATTCAATCGAATGAAAACATAAGGACCTTAGTTAGGCTACATTAAGAGAGTAAATCTTTAGAAACAGATAAGAGGCGTATATAAGCTCGGATCTCGAGAGTGGAGCTACCCCGAGGTTCGTGTCATAGCCTAATTAACACTAGGACATGCCAAAAGAAAGAAAGGTTAGGCTTCACATACCTCGTCCGCTCTCAAGCTAAGTCAAGCCTCAAGTATCGGGCACTCCAAGATCTACATAATGCCAATAGATATCCAACATTAGCTAAGCATTTAGGCATTCAATTCCAAACAAACATCAAATTCTACAAATTTTGGGGCGCATTTCCCCCGTAAATACACCAACCCCGAGATTTCAACTGCCAAATTCATCAACAACAACACCAACAACCAACTAGCAACATTAGTAATCAATTCCAAACGCATTCTAACATTAATAACTCTTTTTACATAATTCAACAACATTCACAATATTCCAATATGCACACTTCAACTACTTACATTCAGATCAACATCGACGCTTATACATTCGATTACTAATCCGAAACCATTCAAAAAATATTCAAGAACGCTTTAAACAATTCACACAATTTTTCAAACAACCCAAACAACACTCCAACTCACCCGAATTCCTCCCCAAACCCGAGAACAACATAATCCACATCCTTTCTCCCAAATTCATGAATTACACTAACAATCCACACTTTAACAATGTCACTTCCATAAATACAAAAATTACATTAAAAACACATTAACTTCCAAATCAGCCCATAACCATTACAACATCAATTTGAATCATTAAACTTGCATTTTTCATCATAGAATCCATAACGACGCTAGCTAGAATACTAACTAGAATTTGTTCATTCTCAACACACAAAGAGGACCATTTTCGGCCAACACCATACACACACATATGGATGATTTTCATTCTTTTCTTCACACTACAACAATCAAAACATGCTAATTAGAGTTAATTCACCACTTCTAACACAACATACACATGCACGGCCAAACACCATCCACACGGCCCAACTTCAAAGGCAAAGTTTTCATGAATTTCATCCATTTTAGCATACTACAACACATATAAAACATCCATAACACATAAACACAAGATTAAACTCACCTTTCTTCACAACTTCTCAACTTGCCTAAAGTTAGCCAAGGATGAAAACGAGTAGTCTATCGCTTGAAACAACAACTCCACGTTACTAAGCACCCTTCAATTAGTAAGTTTGCTTGAAGAAATAATTTTTTTGATGGCTTAATTTTGGTTTTGAATTTGTAAGGGGTGGCCGAATATTTGGCCCTTTCTCCTCTTCTCAAAGCTTCTTGATTTTTTTTGAATTTTCCTAAGTGTTAAATGAAAAATAAGATGACTAAGTCATATTTTAAAGACCAAATATTGATCATCCATGTGGCCATGGCCCACACCAAGGTGGCCGGCCACATGGTCCCTTAGTTTTTCTTTTTTTTTTCTTTTTCATATAATAGGACACTTTCCAAAAATAGAATACTTTCCAAAAATAGAATTTGACCCCAAATGTTTCCTTAATATTTCCATGCCAATAAAGTCATACACAACTTATGCTTTTCAACCAAATAAAAATCTCCACTTCATATCCCGGAATAATCTTGTCCCTAACTTATCGTAATCAACTCGGATTGTCCCGTTGTTCAAAATACGGGATATAACACGCGTCCCTCGTTAGAGGGCCGGGGCACGTTATGCATGCATGTGTACATGATGATTTTCTATTTATGTCACTCAGTTTATTTACGACTTTGAAATGCATGATTTATGGTTCAAGGTAAGCTTTATGAGTTTTACGGTTACTGTACTACCTTTCTGTCCTCCTTATTTCCATACGATCCTGTTTACTGTATTTCGCGCTTTGCATGCTCAGTACATATTTCATACTGACCCCCTTTCTTCGGGTGCTGCGTTTCATGCCGCGCAGGTACAGATACTCGTTTGGGTGAGCTGCCAGCTTAGGATTCCTACTCAGCTATCTTGGAGTGCTCCTTTGTCCCGGAGCCCACACTTTGGTACAGATTCTTTTGTTGTATATACGTATATGTTTATTCAGGGTCCGTGTCACAACCCGAGCTACGGGCCACGATGGGTATCCGGGGCTAACCGCCGAACACCGCTCATATTACTGCTTATCTGTGTCACACCCCGACCTTACTAGGGTGTGATGGGCACCCGACTCTCCTCAGAGTCGAGCGAACCCTTAAACGTTTGCGTTACTAAAACCTGTCATTTCAAAAATCTTTTTAAACATGGAGCTTTTCAAATAGAAATCATTATCTGCGTACAAATTAAGAAGACTTTTCAATCAACTACGTGCCTCCTTTTTTCCAACTGAAAATCATCTGAAAAAATACACACTCTTTTAACAGCTATAACTGATTCGCGCTCCCCGACGTACTATCCACAGGACACTGTCTGCAAAGTCTCTAGGATGTACAAATACCATGACATAAGTACTCGACCTGGCAACACTCCGAACTGAGATGGAGCTCGCCAATCCCACTGGAACAGCTCCTAGCAAAGTCTTCTACTCGTCTGGGTGTACCTGCGTGGCATGAAACGCAGCCCCCGAAGAAGAGAGGTCGCACGGAATATGTACCGAGTATGTAAAAGCGACAACGGTAAAAACCACAACTTAATTTAGAAGAGGAGAAATCACAATTAAATTCAACACCTACGGCCCTCATTCGAAAGTAACATAAATATATATATATATATATACGGGTCTCATGTAATCCTTAAGTGAATAATGCAAATGAACACACACACACCTTAAGCAAGGATGCAATCTAACCCGTGTGTCGCTTCCGACATACTAATGAAATAGTCCCTTCGGACGGCCGCTTCCGGCGTAGTAATAATGATAGCCCCTTCGGGCGTACCGCTTCGGCCGCTAATATCAATAGTGGCCCCTTCGGCACTCGCTTCCGCCGGTATCAATAATAACCATAGCCCCTTCGGCATGCCGCTTCCGGCATAACAATAATCACGGCCCTTCGGGCATAATAGTAATGATAATGTAACATAAGTAGTAAGTGAAATGAAATAGTAAAATCTCGCACCCCCCCCTTTCGGGTGGTTTTGAAAAAAATAGCTCACTCGTACATAAGACGAGGCCATAGTGCACCCGTACGTGAGCCGAGGCCATAGCACACTTTCCGGTGATCAGCGAGGCCGTAGCTCGCTCGGACACGTACCGAGGCTATAGCACACCTCGTGCATAAGTCGAGGCACGCACTCCTTTCGGAGTGGTTTTAGAAAATCTAAATATTAAAATCTCACGCCCCCGTCGGAGTGGTTTTAGAAAAATCAATTTTGTGTTTCTTTGTACAAACCAGCTCTTTAAAAATCATCAATGAACCACAAATGCATTTCGAAGCCATTTTTTGGAAAACCGAAGTAATCATCATATTAGAAACATTGTCACACAATTTCTAATTCAATTCTACCGAATGAATAGTAGTCAATTTCAATCTCGAATTTCTAAGAAAGGAATTGTCCCCGAGGCACATATTCAAGCCTACTACATCTAAGACATGCCAAAGAAGGAAAGTGAAGCCTTACATACCTTTTCCGTCTTATGCTCGTCCAAATTCAATTCTCGTTTCGCCCAAAATCTACAAATGGTCACATTTACCAATTGTGAGTTATAGCTTCTAGGAGTTCAACTTCAATTCATGTTTATCTACCGGAATTTCGTTCATACATATAGCATCCCCGAGATTTAACTCGGCTCCAAATATCAACAACCAACAACCCAGCAACACAAACAATCCCAGAAGTTTTAATTTGATATAATCCCTCACGACATCCGAAAGGTACGTACAATGACTATCGTCCGATTTCTTTTTCTAAATGACCTCTCGTTCGGATTATTCTATCGAGTCTTTGTAAATATTTTATGATGCATATAGTTTCTCACTACTCCACTCGTGGATACATGCTTCCTTCACGAGATATGTTATCACGCGTATTCCATCGCATTGTTCGCCGTGCCAAATACATGTACATGGGTTGTGGAGTATCTTTGTGCCATGTACACTTTGATATGATATGATATGATATGGCATCGATATGCTATGATATGTGCACATTCTCGATACAATGTTGTGGCGCCCGATTACCACTTTCTCTCGTTTATCGAGTCCCAAATATTTTAATCATTTGCCTATGTTTTATATAGCATTGCAGTTATGTTTTGTATCCTCTATTCAGTTATGATTCTGTTTGTCGTTCTGTATTATGTAATAAATTCCATGTATTTTAGATTCTGTTTGATTTGAAAATTTCAAAAAAAGTATTTCCCGAAAACCATTTCCGAAGTTGTCATTAACATAGTGCAATAGTTTTCATTCTAACTTCATATTTCCAACTCAATACCAGCATTTTCATGTTCCTTTACTAATCAAGACCACTTCAATACAATTCGGAAACATTTCATATCATTTTACAAAATATTCACCAAATATACAAAATATACAAGTTTTCCACCAAAACCATAATTCGTCCAAACTTCAAATCTTCAACTTACATATTCATAGCATGTTTTCATCTTCCAATTCCATCAACAATCATCATAATTTGCATCTTAACAATTCATTTCCAAAATTATACAAATTTCCCATAACTTCACTAATTTTCCTACAACAACTTTACAACAAATTCTCAAGCCAACAAAAATCATTAACTTTCTATTTACATCACAAAACCATAACAACACAACTAATACACTAAATAAAGTGAATTCAATCCAATTGTTCCACACCCATATCTCATTCGGCCACCCTCCACATTTCCAACTTCAAGCGAATTCATTAAACTTTCATTTCCAATATAGTGTTCACAACATTCACAGCTAGAATCTTACATAAAATCAACCTGCCTTGCTTATACCAACTACACATACACACGGCCACACATGCATACGTACAAATACCATGCCAACTTCCATATTCTCATGAGTTTTATCCTTTCCTACATTCCACAACATAAACAAAGCTTTCATAACATATAAAGAATATGAGATTCTTACCTTTCTCCTTTGCCTCCCCACTTAACTTGAATTCTTGAAACTTCTTGAATTAAGAGTCTCAGGAGTTATGTCTATAATAAGAGTCCGTGGGTTCACTCGGCTCCGAGCATGGGGTCGGGTGCCCATCACACCCTAGTAAAATCAGGGTGTGACAATCTGCTATCATTCATACTATATGCTCGTGATCATATAAAACTGTCATTTTCTGAAATACATTTGCTTTTATAAACGTAGGCCCTTCGGCTATCCAAAATGATAAATATATATACATGCATATACAAACAAGCCAGGGGACCATACTACCCACACTGCGTATCTACGAGCCTCTACTAGAATACTAGACATCAGGACGGGACAGACCCGAGTATGCCCAAAACATGAATATACAGATATATATACCAAAAGAGAAATCGTGGCACTTAAAATGGAGTGCCCTCAAATCAACCGCTAGCTCCTATGAATCCGGGTCACCTCCCCGTTCCTACCAGGCATGAACACGAGCGTCCGAAGGAAGGACGTCGCACGAATATTGTGCGGGTATACGAGGCATAAACAATAATGAATTATCAATGAAATAAGGAGGCATCGGTAAGGAGCAATCTTTAACTAACCGAATCATAAGGAACATCATACATACGCTTACTTTCATACTCATCATCATCTCATATATGCATAAATGTATAACCGCCCGACCATGTAGGTACGGTGTAATAATCATAGCATTAGCATCATCATTAGCCCTAGCATCCCGTCCGGATATTATCTCATGCGCCCACTAGTGGTGTACGCCCATGCCATTTGGCCATGGTGTGTATAGTTGCCCGCCTTGGCGGTGACCGCCCGGCCATATAGGCGTGGTGTGATATCATCATATACTCATTACATCATGCTATCATAACATGCTTATCATATGCTTATCATAACCCATCATGGTATGCTTGACATCATATACTTATTACAATACATGCGTAGAGACTCTTAACTATTCACACTTGATCGGGGGTGACGTAAGGTCGTGGACCCCCGAGATCGTTATGAGCATTCTTACGTATCCGCCTCACCTTGAAAGAACAAGCATAAGGTGAGTGTACATAGTGATCAAATATCATTAGATTACATATATTACATCATTAACCTCTTAGAGCATCATATCCTAGGCTATGACATTTCTAGACTTTAGCTTACTATTATCATCATCGTACTCATCTCATATCTCTTATCTCGTATAGCTATTCATGAGTGAGGATCTTTACTTTCTTAGAGATAGGAACATTCATAGTAAAGGAGGAAATTCATGCCATATGACTCATGCCTTGGAAGAAAGGACTAGCCTCACATACCTTTGTCGTTATGCTATTCTATCGCTTGCTCGTTCTCCTTTAGTGCACTCGTTTACCTTCAATGGAATTCGTATTGACATTAGCTCTATCATCGTGAAAGCATACTTACTAAGGCTATAGAAATTCGGGCACAATTCCTTTGTTTATACTACTTTCCGCCATATTTCATATCAACTCCCAACATTCATAATAATCATCACAATATCGCTAACAACAATCGTCATTCATTCATATGATCCGCATTTCATAATTCACCTCAATTTCCCATAATTATGACTAAAAATTCATCATCGTATTCTTTCGTATCCAACACCCATTTCATGTTCTATAAGTCATTTATAACGTATTTATAACATCAACATATTCATTTCCATGATTCAATCCAACTACTATCCAATAATGACTTTTTTCATCCATTTGATGACCCACTTGTGGTAATCTTTTACAATCCATGAATCTTAACTTATAAATACTTCAAATATCATGTAAAGGTCATGAAACTTACTCTTAGAATTTGTCACGACCCAACTCCGTGGCCGTGGGATCGGTGCCCTACTTAGGCACCCAAACGGACTTACGAATCGAATCGTCGTATTAGGGCATATCTGGACTTAACAAAAATTACTCGTGCACCGGTAATCGATAGCAGACATCACACAAATGCGAACGAGGCTATCCTGACATGGCCGAGTGCGGAATCATCATACCAAAATCAGCCGGCGGAATGCACATCGCGGACATACACATACATACAAACATGTAGGGCCGTATCGGCCATAGCAACAACGGGGCCGGCTAAGGACGCAAACCAGAATCATATGCGAACAAAACGGACCCATGACCCACAAATATGACTACGGAAGCCATAAACAAAAAACGAGAACATACGAACATGTGACGGGACGGGGCCCCGCCATACCCGAACGGTCACAAATGTGCGTAATATACATAGCAAAACATGTATACCAAATATGGGCTGGGATCGAGGGGGAGCACTCCAAAATAGCAGAGTGGGGAAGCCTAAACCGGAGGATCACCCAGCCGAGCTGTACTGCGGCATGAAATGCGCCCCGAAGAAAACGGGGTTAGTACGAAAGAAGGGCACTGAGTATGTAGCGGAGGTACGGTAATCCAAATCATGGCCGGGAGTCGAAGATACGGAAGCAAATACGAAATGTGAGATCAAAATCCGTGCGGAATATAAATGTGTCAGGATGCGAATAAAGTCATGCATAAGGTTCGAACGTGGTCACCCCCCGACACCGGTGCCACAACACATCATATCGCTAGAAGATTTCAAATCTCAGACAAACTCCGAACACATCATAACATCACACACGTCAAATCATCGGAATATATCGATGCCATATCAATCCATAACACCATAAACGTGGCAGAGCTTGCTGGCGAGGTCCGAAACCGTAACATCATGTTGCCCGAATGTGTCATAAAGCGACATCACAAACCGGCCGGTGCCGGCCGAACTAAATCATAACCATAGGCAATTTGCGTAGTAGTGCGAAACCGTGATGTATATTAAAAGTAAATTCCGTAACTCGACATAATTTCATATACATATACATTGACGTCGAGAAGCTCAAAAATGGGTATCGAGCCAATCGGAATTAATATACAAAGTCGCGAGACTTTAAGTTGCTATCAATTTTTCAAAAAAATACATCGTAGGTCATTCTCGGAAAATTTAGTATCATTCAGAGGTGAAGGACGTTCAAATATCATTACGGGGCATTTCAAACAGACCTTAGAGTCATAGGCGAACGTTTCGCTTTTTCATATCGTACGAAAAATGAGTCAAACGAATCAGTGAAGTCTCGGGACTTGCGGGCCCACCTCGGGTCAGGTCGGCGGCGGACATAAAAATTTCAAACATTAGGCTCCATAAAGTTATCCGGAAAGGGTTTTAACATTCGGATTCATTTGTGGAAGGGACAAGGTTTGGGATTTTTTTAACCAAAAGGTTTTTAGTTCAATTCTTTAATGAATAGTATACCAAATCAAACTCGGATTTCTAAGAAAACACTTTTTCCCCGAGGTTCCGATCTTAACCTAAAAAGGGGTAGGGGCATGCCAAAAGAAGAAAAGATAGGTTTACATACCTTACTTTTAAGCCCTTTTGCTTGCTTAAACTCAAATCCCCCTTTCGCCCAGAAACCGCAAAGGTCAAAAATTTCCAAATGTAAATCATATGCCAGTTTTTTAGCCCTTATTTGTCTACAAGAATTTTGGGGAAAAATTTTCCCCCCCCTGAATCCAACATCCCCGGGAAATTAAACCCCGGGAAATGACAACAACCAACCCCCCAACAACATCCCAAAACCAATAATCGCTACAAAACACATATTAACACAAATAGTCT
>NW_026724975.1:0-4421 GCF_029784015.1 Lycium ferocissimum
TATTCATTAATTTAAAAAGGTTTTGGGGTTCATAGCATAATGTTTGAAGTGTCTTGAAATATTAGCGACTCATGAATGCATTATGAATTGACTATGGAGTGTTATTATGATTATTGGTTTGGTTGTTTTTGATATTAGCGAAGTTGAATTCTCGGGTGGTGAATATATAGGGGAGGTCCCGCCAAATTTTTTCATTAAAGGAAGTGACGGCTTGGAATTGGGTTCCTTAATGCTTATGGTTAAGGTTGGATGTCTTATGACATTTTGTAGATCGCGAGAAGCGAGACGCAAGTTTGGATTAGCTTAAAGGCGTCGTATGTAAAGCTCACCTTTCTTTCTTTGGCATGTCTTAGTTCTATTAGGCCATGACCCGAGCCTTGGGGTTACTCCACTCTTAGAATCCGAGCTTAGGTATGTACTTTATCCGTTCCTTAAAATCTACTTTTTTAATGGGACCATAATAAGATTTTCATGTTTTCAAAGGAATGAATTCCAAAGGTTTTATAAAGGATTTTGACTACAAAAGGGCCCCGAACTCAAACGTCCGTAACTTTTGCATACGAGCTCGGATCGCCCCAAAGATAATATGTATGTCCATAAGACATAACTTTCCCCTACCTACCCTAGTCGGGCTCGGACGGGGTCGACACCCGTCCGTGGGGCCCGCGACCTTTCCATGCCTATTCGGACGACCTTCGAAAATGTAAGTTTCGTTTCATTTGGACTTTTGCATATGAATTTTCTTACTTCCCGAATGATTTATGATTACGATTTTATGCATATGTATGCCACGACTCCGCCGTGCTCATGGTTGTACCTCCTTCCCCGGGAGTCCTAGGTTGCTTCCGGCGTTATGATAAATTCGGTTGATGCGTGTTACGGTTCTCCGAGCTCCTCCCAGGTGGGGGTTCCGTTTGGTGTGAGTCGTGTTATAGTGTGATGGTTGGCTATGATGTGTTACGGGATATGTCGGTTACGGAGATCCGAAATCTTCGGTGGACCCGTGGTGGCGCCAACGACAGCGGGCGACCACCGTTCTAAGACCGTGCATGCTTTGCATTTTAATTACATATTTTGATACTTTGCATATTATGTCTATCTTCCCTATTTTGTTTTAGGTTCGATCTGCTTTACATACTCGACATATTCCGTCGACCCCCTTTCTTCGGGGGGCGTTTCTCCCCGGGTAACCAGGTGAGCTAAAGGTATTGAGCGAAAGTTCACGGGATTGGCGAGCTCCACTTGTCCGGAGTCTTTTTCCGAGTCGAGTTTGTGCATATTATGATATCGAGTCATGTTAGAGACTTGCCAAGGACCAAGCGTGTCGAAGTCATGTGCCTATAAGCGTCGTTTTTTGATATTGGGGATTTTCGATTTTGTACATTGCAAGTTGTGTTTGATTGAAATGTATTTATGATTTGTCGGGCCCAATGTGAGTACGAGTATTACGATAATCGGGGGGTTGCTCGACCGGATAAGGGTCGGGCCCATCACACCCTATCGAAATGGGGTGTGACAGTGTATGAAACGGGCAAATGATGGAGAAAATAACTAATAAATGAAATATCATGAGGGAGACTTAACATTCTCCTAGTACTTACCTTTTCGGGGGGACGTTCCCCGTTCAGTTCGTATGTATACATACTTCATATCTTTTATTTCCCCTTTCTTCTTTCTCTTGTCATACTCTCCGTACCCCGTGCTTTATATACTACCCTTACTCGCCTTACGGATTACATTCCCGTGCTCTGTTGTATATCATAGCATACTGTACTGAAAGGATTCTTCTTATCTCGTTCGTACCCGGACGTGAGCTATGGCATAATCTACAGTAACATAATCATACTCGTGAAAATATCATACATGTCATAATCATTCATATGGACGTTATCTTTCGTCTGATCCGGTTAGCATCATTCGTCCTCCCCCGGCTCGATGGGATCGCTAACATACGTCTGGGCCCCTTTTTTGGCTCAGGCTTTCGGTATAGTCTGGGCCCTTTGGGCTGAGGGACCCCCGACGCGTCTGGGCCCCTCGGGCTCGTAGGCGCGTCGTACTCCCCCCTGGGCTCGATAAATTGAGGCTTCGTTACCTCGGGCTCGATACTACATATATACTATATATCACATACTCTCATATCGTACGCTCTCTATCGTCTAATACATATATTTGCTGAACCCCCATACTTCATATACTTGTCATCTACATTATCGGGGTTCTGTATCATTTATTTATGAACATATTATTCTTTCTCTTTAATCAGTCTAATCGCATCGTAAGCATATCATTTTTGGCTTCTTACTCCGATATCCTTCCTTAAACCTACTTTAACTAAACGCCCTTTTTATATCGGGGGACATACGGTCTGACCCCCTCCGTTTGGAACTTCACGTATTCCCCTCCCCTTAGGAAAAAGATAATGAGTGGCTAATGATCAATGCCATTAGATTACATAAAAGCGTCTTTTACGTTTTGGGGGATATCCTAGACTATAGTTTCCGTCTTACTTACTAATCATTATCGTTATCATCCAACTTTTCTTTTATCTGTATGGCTATCCATGAGCGGGGGCCCCGACTCCAAGATGGAACATTCGAGGGGGGAATTTCATCCATAAAAAGAGGGGGGCTGTTTCTACCTTTTGTTTACTTACCCTTTTGTTGCTCTTTCTCCTTTAATGCTCTCGTTTACCCTTAAGGAATTCGTATAACATTAGCTATATAATCGGAAATCATACTTACTAAGGCGAGAAATTTGGGGCGCATCCTTTGTTTATACTACTTTCCCCTATTCCGTAATCCCAACATTCAAAAAACAATCATTCCTACTAACAATCGTCACTCATTTATGTTATTCACATTTCCCCAAATTCTCTCAATTCTTCAAAATCAGACTAAGCCCTTACCCTTCTTTTTTCCAAAGCTCCTTCTCCTGATATCATTTATAACGCATTTATAACCTACATATCCATTTTGTGATTATTCCAAATCCCTTCAAGATAAATTTTTCTTCCATATCTAACCCATTTCATGTATTCTTTTTTAATCCAAGGTTTTAACTTTATAATACTCTTAACATTATGAAAATACTATAAAACATCCTTGGATGATGGAGGAACAACCTTAGAATAATACCCCCGCAAAAACCCCGTTTATCCCGTTTCTTGATTTGATGTTTTGGGGTTTCCTTCCTTGATTCGCTTGATTTCTTGTTTTGACTTTTATTTCTATGGTTTTCTTGGGGGAGGTATTGGAAGGTTTTAGAGGGTGGAGAGGTGGAAGTCGTGTTGGGGAAAAGAATAAAATAATGGGCATCAAATAAACTTAGAACATTTCATTTTTTCGGGGCTTAGGACTTCCCGTCCGTGGGAACCCCCTGTTGGTCGTGGACGGTCGTGGGTTTACGACCAGCCGACCCCCCTTCCCCGCCTCCCCTCCCACAACCATTCCCGGGCCCGGGGGGAATTTTATGGGCCGTGGAAGTGGTTGAAATCCCCCGCCAAAATTGTTCCCCTCTTTCGTTCGATCTCCGATCCTTTAACCTTCTCAACACTTGTTTATCACTTCATTAACAATCTGGGGAATTTTAACTCTCCCCCCAAAAATACCTAAGGCATCATTAAACAAACCCGTAGCGTCAACGCCTAACTTATAACATCGATTCCCTTAAAACTTTTCCTTTTCTCGGGTGTCTTTTGGGAAAACAATTAGGGCTACAAATTTTTCTTCCTTGCTCATCTAACCCTCGATTCATCACGCCCTTCGGAGTTCTCACTTGTACGCCAAGGGAAATTTTCCCAAAGGGGTAACAAAAAAACTCCCCCTTGGGTGTCCTTGATGATAGGACCCCTTTAAAACCACAAAAATGGAAAAGATCCTAGTGAAGGAAAAAATAAAATGTCTATAATACGCATTGCTAGCGCCTCAAAAAATTTCCGGGGAAAAATCGGGGGATAAAAACCCCCAAAGGGAAAAAGACGGGGGTATTATACCCCCGTTAAAATATCCAATTATTGGGGAAGCGCCCCCAATTTTTTAAAAAATTTTCAAATGCGGGGTGGAATGATTTTGAATAGACCCAAAAAACATCAATCGAGTTTATTTGTTGAACATCTATTTCACCCTTTTTTTAAGATCATGTCGGGAAAAAAAACTTCGGGAAAAGTGTTTGTTCCTTCTTAATTTGGGCGAAAATTTTGAACAGATTTTGAAATCTTCCTTTCCAAAATTAACATCATACTATTGCAAAGTACTTGTCACCCCCCCTCTTACTAGGGGGTTAGGGAAAACCCGTATTCGGGGCCCAGCGAACCCTGACTCTTATTGCACAGAAATACGCCGTTTTTTTGACGCTTAAACCCCAGCACAAATTTTGAACATCGACTAATGTTTACGATATACTATACAAGAGGGGGCAAAAAT
>NW_026724976.1:0-4625 GCF_029784015.1 Lycium ferocissimum
GTTTTTTTGATGATAATCCCCTTTTTTTCCTTTGGATCCTTGTTCATGAAACATATATGGAGCCCAGAGCCTTTAGAGAGAAGAAGAGAGATGTTGGGAATGAAAATATGAAGTTGGGAACACATTTAAACACTTAAAACATTTCGGCACGTCGGGTGTTCCACGGAGGGATTCCACGGTCAGAGTGGAACCCATCTGTCTGTGGAGCGGTGCGTAGTTTGCGGCCAGCCGGTTGCCCTTCTCTGCTGGCAGTTCCACGGACTTCCATGGTCCGTGGAACACCTTTGCTGGCCGTGGAATCGGCCGTGAAACTCATCTTAGTACCAAGTTCGATCCGTCAGTCTCGTTTGATCTCCAATCATATAGAACCTTCTTAGAACTTGTTTATCACTTCATTAACAATCTAAGGGCATTATAACTCTCCCCCAATACATCATTAAGTTGTCATCAACTTACTACTCATAAATCCTTTCCGAAACTTATCACTTACATGGCTTTCTCTTGGCAACTTTCATCTAACATCGAATGTCTTTCAAATCTCATTTCGAATAATCGATTGCTATTTCTCACTTATTGAAACATCGCATACTTCGTATTTCTCATTAGTCTATTCACTTTGTGCATCATCGGAAAATTTTTGAGGTGTAACATAAGGAATTCGGTAACAACCTAGTAATTCAATTTAGGCATAAAAAATGAAATTTGAATGAAAATAAAACTCGAATATCATGAGTATTCATGATTGGGCATAAAATCCCTCAAAAGTTTGCCAAAAATGACGCAAATTGTCATGAAATAGCCATGGTTTAGGAACCTAAAGAAAGCCACCAACGCAAGGTTGAAGAGTTTAGGGAGTAGGGTGGGTGGGAAAATGATAAAGTGGGGTGTGAAGTTTATATTATCAAACTTCGAGACCCCCCCTCCCCCCCCCCCCCCCCCTTTAACACTAAATGTTTGCCTTAGTATTTTAAAGATAATAAATAGGAACCCCACTTCCTAATTTAAATCAATTAGAGAATTGTATATTATAAATACGTATTAACAAGTAAAAAATAATTATTTATGCTAATAAAATTTAAAACTCACAAATTTTAAATATTAGCTTTAAAACAAGCCTAATATTGATATAGTTCCGGAGAATATTTTAAATGTGAAAAAATGCGGTAAAAAATGAGCCGTAATTAATACATTGTTTAAATGAACAATTTTTCCGGACTAGACGGAGCGGGATAAAAGTAAATAACTCGCATTTCTTATATTTGTCAATTTTTCAGGAAATAATAATTAAACGTCATTTTTGCAATTTTTCTCGATTTTGGAAATTTTAAAATTGAAAGGATATGCTTACTCCGTCTTTGACTCGGGAAATTTGAAATTTAAAAAAAATATGCGCTTATGGGGTAAAAATTAGGTGTCAATATGAATTTGGGTGAAAGATAGTCGTTGTGGATGTCAAACCAAATAGTGAAGTTCGTATGAGTTCTTAAATTCTTCTAAGTTCGCGGTGTAGTCAGATTATTCCCGGTTTATGGGTAGTTACGCTAGGAATGCGAGAAAACACAAAACATGAGAGTTGTAAATCTTTGAAATATCTTTCCAACCACGTATGGTGGATCTCAAACGAGATCCGTGCTAGAGTTATGACCATTTTATTGAACATTATTGGTTGTCGAGACACCCGCACAATGCCGCGAAAAACTTGTCCCCGAATCTCAATGACAAAGTCAGATGGTGCGACGATGACCATAGCATGCCTCCGAAATAAGACCCTTCCCCACTTTGTTTTGGACTACTTTTTGAGAGAAAACAACCTAGGGTTTCCCAAACATCTAAGATAGTTCTTAATCAATTCCAATGATTATTACCCCAATCTAATGATTAACATTATGGAAACCTCACCTATTCCATAGATTGTGAGAATTTGATTCAACAACGAGTTTGAAGAGGGAGAATTGTTAGAATTCGTTGTGAGGTAAGTTTCTAAAATTCAAGTATAGTTATGGGGATTTTTTGGTGTTTATATATCATTAGAATCCATGGGTAAATCACATGAAAGCAAGAACATGTAACAACCCTCCCGATCATCTTGGAAAACATAGGATCACCCCACCCAAATAGAACACTTCCCGGGGTAGAACGAGGCTAATAGAAACTCGATTGTATAAGTCTAGAACCGAAAATCTTAGCTTGTGTTTTAGTCCCGAAGGGGGGGGGGGGAGGGAGGAGGAGGAATTGGGGAGAGAACTCCGTTGAAATTTTGAGGCCACGGAGTGAGTTTGTATGGTGCTTTTATGTCTATGTGCATTTTACATTTTTATGTTTGTGAGGCCTCGGATGAAATGTTAGGTGGTAGGGTTTAAAAGCGGGAAAAAATTGCAAGCTCCAAGTTTCGAGTACCGTTGGGCGGGGGAGGAGCGCTGCGGCGGGACCACTACGGGGTGCATCACTCTCGCCGCAGCGGACAAATGGGATTTGGGGTGTCCGCTATGGCGGGCACCGGACCGCTATAGCATGTCGCTATAGTGGGATCGAGGGCTTGCCATGGCGGAGGTCGGGTATATTGTGGTCCACTATCTGGCGAGACCGCTACGGCGGTGATTTGACCTCACGGCGGTCGGCAGGAGCGAATGTCGACTTTTAAACACATAGTTCCGAATTCTTTAGTCATAAAACTCCAAAACGAGTTTATGACACCTAGGCGAATTTCAAGCTAGGCAAGAATATCCTTGAGAGGTGTCTCAACTTCCTTCCATCATTACGTTATAATCTTCTAAGTGATTATGATTCTTTTAAGGTCTACAATGGTGAATTAGAAATAGTAACCTTAGAACCTAATAGACCTTCTATAGTTATGGGTTATGGTTGTTATCATGTGTTTATCATGTAACATCCTAAATTTATTATTGGCATTTAAATAATCTTGCTCTTGTAGTAAATACTTTTTATTATTTTTTTGAGTTTAAAATTTTAATTTTTGTTTGGAAAATAAATAAATAAATAAATTTGGACTTGTCATATATTTTTTGATATTAAAGCCCATTAGTATAAAAATGAGTGCTACAAGAAAGAAAGCCATTTTCTTTCACCCCCACTCTCTACTTGTTCTTCTTCTACTCCTTAAACCTCCATTAGAAATCCCAATCACCTAAACTACCCTCCAAATATCAACAAGATCCTCCTGGTTTCATGGTTTGTATATATTTTGGAAGGTTGCCACCAAGAATCAAATAGGTTAAGTCTTGTTTTGATAATCCTAGGTTTTGGGTTTGTGAAGAAACTACGATCAATCTTGTGGTAAGCTTGTTGCTTCATATTATTTTGGGTGAAATATTCAAGTTTTTTAGAAATTTTGAAACCTTGAAGTAAGGAAATTTAATCCCGTTGTTGGAGAGTGGCGATGGATTATTATAATATTGACCATAACTTTTTATCTATAAGGCGGGTGGTGATTCAAAATGCTGTGAAAAGATAAGAAAATTACCCACAGCACCGTGTTTTGCGAAGAATTCTAATTCCTACGTTTACTATGTCAAAAACACGAGCGCAAGGTATTACATAAGAAAAAATTTGCTGTCAGAATTTTTTTCTACTTAAAATTTTTGCGGTAATGGTGACCTATTTAGCCCCGTTTTTGTTCGTCATATTTAGCTCTATATCGTTAAACTCTAGACCTTAAGTGAGTATTCCATTGTGTATTCAAGGTACAAGAGGCTCTTGCAAAAGCTAAGGGAGTCGATATAATTGTTTGATCGTTGCCATGGTGATTGTAACTTCTTGATGTTTTTCTTGAGCTTTAGAAGCACTAAAACTTCAAGGTTTGCACATATTCTTGAATTTCACATTTTATTTAGTTGTAATGTGTTGAATATCTTGAGCTTGGTAAACTTGTCTTACTTTAATTTGCTATCCTATTCGGTTATTGCTAGTTAAATTCTTATTTCACTATGTTTAATTGAGTATGAACACTTTGAGCCACTCGGTAACTTTGAATATCATTTGGTATCATGTGTAATGCTTTGTAAGACAAACTAACTCGCCTACATATACGGATTGCTTGAGCATTATAGCATTCTGTTTGGGGCTTTGTCCTTCTTGTGATAGTGACTTGTCACTTATATTGATCCTCTTGAGATTATTCGGATCTTGTCCCATCTTGACTTTGGATTCACATTTCATCTTAATTATGGATCTTGGTCCATCTTAAGTATGAATGGGGAAGCCCCTTTCAACAGGTTCTTGATTCTCTTGATTATTAGGTGACGAACCCCACTTGATTTGGGGCTCCGGTCCTTCTTTATTCGGTTATGCTTGATGTAATTGCAGGATGTATGTGTGGGAGAAATTAAACCCAAAAGGTGAACTTTCTTGGATTTGTTTGAATACTTGTTGATATTTGAGATTTTGAATATTGATATCTTGAACTATTTTAATATTTGATATTTATTTTCTTGAAAGGATTGACCTTCATTTAGTTCTTTAAAGGTGATTTTGACAAGCTTATTCCTAGAATTTATTCTTGTACTCCTTACATTATATTTTATTCTAGTGTTAGTTAAGTTTATGTGCCACTAAGCTTTATGCTTAGTGATAGCTTGTTACTTTTCGTAGGTGATGTTCTGAAACGG
>NW_026724977.1:0-5131 GCF_029784015.1 Lycium ferocissimum
GGGTAAATCTTAACCCATTTTTTATTTTTTTTTACCTTTTAGTTTTCCTTTAAAAAAGCCCACGGGTGATTTGACAAAATTGATGAGGGGGGGAAAAAAAAAAGGAGTAATATTAAAGGGGAAACTCAGAGGGAATCAGTGATTAGACAATGGGTTAAAATTGTGAATATTTTGATAGTATGGTGGAAAAAGATATGTTGTGGTAATAAGGCAAAAGTATGATTAATCAGGAAGGGCATATGTGGGGAACATAGTTCGATGAAGAGACTATATCTACAGAATTACGAATAATGGGTATCAAGAGGAATCAGCAAGTTATGAATGACTTGGGAGTAAGGGAAAATAGTACAGTACAAGGGGATGAGCAATGACGTCAGGAACAATTATTGTGGTAATATTATTTGTACACCCTTGAGGGTGGTATTGATATATTATATACAATTCTGGTAAGATAAATTTTGAAGTATCCTGATCGGACTTAAAAAGAAGAGAAGTTCGATGGGATTTTCGGTTAGCAGTAATAGCAATAATCGTGGGATATAATTTCGTGAATGGTTATCAACCTTAGAAGTGTTTTATTAATGAGGCATCGATATAATTAGACGGGAGTTGTATTTTTCCTCGAGATAAGATGTGGAAAGGATACGATGTGGTTAAATATGATCCTTGATAAATATACAATGATTTACCAAAGCAGTAAAGAGGTGAAACTCGAATTACGGAAAATGAAAAGAGATTGGTTATAAGGATGACGACAAGCTTAATGTCTAAAAGGGATATGATTGGTTAGAAAGATAAAAGAGCGATGGGGCATGTCACCTAAATGGAAGGATACCTAGGACTCCTTATTGGGAAAGAGTATATTAGTAAGGGTGTTATACGCAGATATGAGATTCATATATCCGCATTTGTTTCCATTACCAAAGGAGATGCAGCCTGAGACATCATAGCTTTCAGGTATGTATATGTTGCTAGTTATTGTCATTGGTCGTGTGGGGCCATTGTTATTACTGATTGTAGTATCCATGTGGCATAGTTCTATTAGTTTACTGCATGAAATGTTGGTAGTATGACAGTTACAGAGGAAGCTCTATCAGAATTTCCATAAGATCTCTGAGAGTTTAACATTCGAGGACGAATGTTTTTAAAGAGGGATGAATGTTACACCTCAAAATTTTTTTGCGTCGTAAGTAAACTAATGTAAGCTTAGAGAGGTCATGGAGCTCTTATAAGGTTAAGAAAGACTTTTAACAAGTGTTAGGTTTCGGGATCAAGCAAATCGAAGAAATTAAGTTTGTCAAATTTTGGAAAAACATGGCAGAATTCCGGACAGACTTTTTGGTCCAACTTGAGGGAGGTGTATCTCAGTCACGACCCAACTAGGGTCCGTGACGGGTACCCGAAGATGACTACCGAGCACCGCTTATTATACTAACTATCATACTCATCCTGGGCACATATCATTCTCAACACAAACTTATCATGAAACAATCTCCAAACATCCCCCAAAACATATATAAAAAGCATAAGGCTAAAAAAATGATGCACAAGATCTATAATGAAGAAGTCACATAATACCTACTGTTATATCCCATATTTTTGTACATTGGAATATTTTTAAGCGAATTGAGATAAGTTTGAGGACAAGATTATTTTGGGGAATGAGATAGAGACTTTTAACCTAGGCTTTAATTAGTACACGAATTGCTTATAAATTTTATTGTATAGAAATATTAATGAGATTAGGGATTAATTAACCATGATTAGATTATTAAGTGGGGATTAAGACTAACTATTCATTAATTAAGCAATTAGTGGGTAGTGTGGGCCCATGGCATGGCCAATACGATTGGCCCATGCTTGAGCGGGGCACGTGTCCATCCCTTGGACACCATATATATAGCAAGTTTGATGACTAATGAACCAGCCACTAATACATTTCATCTTCAACAATTTTGTGAAGTATAGAGATAGAGAGAGCACGACCATGGCTGGTCTAAGCCAAGCTCCCAAATATTGATTCAAATTTAATTTTTCCAAGGTGTTCTAAGTCAATTGAAGGTCATAAGAATGAGAATTAACCATTGAAGGGCAGCAAGAACGTGTATTTAAATCCACTAAATTTTAGCCACGTTGAGAAGTCAAGTTGTTAAGGTAAGGTTTGATCATTTTCTACATTTTTAGTGGATTTGGACTTGTTGCAATTTGGTAAATGTGAATTGAATCCATGGAATTATGTGTGTTGGTGTTGAAATGTTGTTGGCCATGTGAAATTTGTGTAGTTGGAATTGATGAATAAATTTTAAGTAGCATTTTGGTTGTTGTTGTTATGGATTATATGATGAGAATGAAGGCATTAAATGGTTAAAGTTGAAGTTGAATTGTTTTGTGATGCTTGTAAGGATTATGGTGATAATAATGTAGTTTTCTTGCATATGAATAAGTGATGTAGTTGTCGTGTGTGGTAGCGGTATATTTCACTAAATTAGATGAAAAGATTGTATGAAATAACGTATAAGAAACGTATGTGGTTTGCTTGGTGTATTCGTAGATGTTCGTAAGATTATCAGGCATCTTTTTATGTTGTTAGTTAGGGGTTGTTTTGAGTATGTTATTGTTCTTGTTGAGTTGAAATATTAAGTATAGTTAAGATTATACATTATGTTGTTATGTTGGTTGGGCTGTTAGAAGGTCGTTTCGATGAAAATGTTATGACTATGGATCGTTAAGAATGACTTGAATATGTCGTAGTCGTATGTAGATCATTATCGAATGTTGTAACATGTCGGTTGATTCGAATGTTATGCGGGCTGTTCGGGGTGTTCTCGAATCTTGTCTTAAATAGTCTCAACATAGTACTTGAACGTGTGGTTGTTGATGTTGACTTGGTTATTGTGTGTAGTGATTGAATATAAAGGAAACGTCGTCTCAATTTTCTAGAAAGGGAGTTGCTAACGTTGGAATACGTTTTGAATCTCCCCATAGTTTAACCAGTTCTTGACGTCTTAATATAGGTTGAGACACTTCGGGCAGATATACGTATTGTGTTACGGATAGCGTTAAAGGTATGTAAAGCTATCCCTTCTTTTGGCATGTCTTAGATATAAGTGACGTATGATACAAGCTTTGGGGTAATTCTATTCATAAGTTTCGAGTGTGATTCATGATCCTTATTCACTTCTTGATGTTAGAACTCTTAAGGTAATTGAGCTATTGCCCCTCGAGTCTTCTATACGTTGGATAGTAGTTGGTGTGTAAAAGTTCCTATTCTTAAAGACTCTACAATGACTAATGTCCTTGACTTTCATAAGCTGTTTCGCATTATTTTGATGCATGTCTATGATTCCTGAGGCTTTATTTGATATAGTTCATAATGACATTCAAAGAGTACTTAACATGACTATCGCCTTTGACATTCGAGTGTTAGTTCATTCTACACATTCCATCAAGTCTCAGATGATGATTTAGTTTGTATATGGTTGCTCACTACTCGTCGCGGGACGCTCGTTATTATATCTTTCACGGAGTCCCCGATGGGCAGGGTATGTTATCATGCACAAGTTTACTCACACATTATTCGCAGTCCCTCACTAGAGGGCCGGGTATGTTATATGATGATATGATGATGTGATGATACGATGATATGATTATGTGCCAAGAGTCCCATGATGGGTCGGGTACGTATACGTGTACACGACTTTATTCACCGAGTCCCATAATGGCCGGGTATGGTATATGATAATGATATGCATGATTTCATTAAGAAGGCACAGTGCGTTGATTTCTGATTATCATACTTGTCTCCTGAATTTCTACTTCGGTTATGATCTTTCTTATTGTATTTCATGCTTTTTATATACTCGGTACATATCTCGTGCGCATCGACCCCCTTCGGGGGCTGCGTTTCGTACACCGCAGTGCGATACTCGTTTTGGTGATCCATGCCCAGGACTTCTATTCAAATACATGAGTGCTCCATTGTCCGAGCCTAGACTTTTGGTACAAATCCTTTTGATGTCTATATATGTTTATCTAGGAGCACGAGCTGGGCCCCGTCCCGTCATATGTTATCATGGATACTCTTAGAGGTCCGTAGACATATGTGGAGTTGTATATAGACGTTGTTCGGTACCGTGTTAGCATGACTTATATTTTTGGACGTTCCCGTTCATGGTGGCGACCTTGTCGGCTTGCGTATATACATATTTTGGGATGTTGTATGTAGTGGCGGCCTTGTCGGCTTACGTATATGTATATTGGTCGACGTTCCCGCTACGTTATGACAGCCTTTCGGCTTGTGTACTATGTTATCTTTTGATGGTTGTGACTCTCGGAGACGAAGTTACCTTGATATATATATGTGGCCGCTTACGAGACGACGTTTCGTTTTTTATAAATTCCATATTATGGTTTAGTTGCGGATTGATTATAGCTAACGGTGTGTATACGAGTGTTCCGCTCGGGGCACTAGTCACGACTGCGACGGTTGGGTCGTGACACACACAAATCATATACAAGAATCTACGAGCTCTCTAACTGAATACTGAATCATAAGGAAGGGACGGAACCTCGCCATGCCCCAACATGTACAAAAGTATATATAAGAAATGAGCGACTCGAATAGTGTGGTGCTCCTCGTAACTGTTAAAAAAGCTCACTAGGTGTCCGCACCCGTCTCTCGTCACCGTGGGAATGAACACAACGTCCATAAAGAAAAAAGGGACGCGTACGAACAATGTGCCTAGTATGTAAAGCATACCGTAGCATACTAAAGACATAAAGAAACATAAAGCTTTCGGGCGAGCGTAATCGAAACCTTTTTAAAAAGTGGAGTCCATGCATGCTAACTTTATAATAAAAATAATATCATATCATACATATATAAGGCGCCCGAGCCGTATAGGTACGGTGTGATCATCATTAGCCCACGTCAGTGCCTCCCGCGTCAAGCCGGCCCATCGTAGTGGTGTCATCACACTGGCTATATAGGCAAGGTGTGATCATACATAAAAATAACATAAACATGCATGAGAGCCCAAGTGAAAGCTACAACTCGATCAGAGTGACGTAAGGTCGGTAACCTCCGATTATGTTATGGAATAGTCATGATCGTCTTCCCCTTGAAGGAACT
>NW_026724978.1:0-4213 GCF_029784015.1 Lycium ferocissimum
ATTTTTTGGGTTGAGGTTTATGGGGGGTCTAAATTTGTAGACGTGGTGGGGGAATTGGGTTCTTAATGCTTCCAATTTTGGGGTGCCTTGACGTTAGGTAGGTGGGAGGAGGAGACGAATTTTGGATTACAAAGGCCCAAAATTTGTAAAGCTCACCTCTTTTTTTGGCATGTCTTGAAAAAGGCATGATATGACCCCCGAGGAAATCTCCCCGGCATAAGGGTTGATTTTTTTTGTTTCGTACCCGTATTTATAATGTAGTCAAATTGTGGTCTTTATCTTTGTAGATTAAAAAGAATATAGGGAAAGATTTGTTCAAAAAAGAGTTTGAAATACGAAACCCGTAACTTCCGGGAAGCCGGATTTTTGTACCCGTAGGGGGTTTTAAAGCGAAAGTTAAAAATTTCCGGGGGGGCTGGATCGGGAACTTGTCCGGGGGCCCAAAAGACGTTTTGTTGTAGTTCGATGACTTTTTAAAAAGAACCAATAAAGTTAAAACCCACCCCCGGGGTGTGGTTTATGAATTGGACTTACCTTTGAACTTGAATGGGTCCTAAAATTTTCTCTCTCCTTTTTGAAGGGTTTTTGGAATCCAGGGATTGTTTTAGAGATGCCCAAAGGACAAAAAAGCTAGTTTATAATGTTTGTTAAAAGAAAAGGGAGATTCAAAAAAAGTAGTTTAAAGTTTTTGGGGCAAATAAAAACCCGAGAAGAAATGATTGGGGGGCGGAAGAAAATGAAACCCCTACCCGACTTTTTGGGCCCCCGAAGAGATCCTGAAGACTCGAGATTGAGGTATGTATATTTTTTTTTTAGAGTGACTCGTGTGTGGCCAACTTATTTTGTATTGTGTTAGGGCCCCCTGGGGCAATGTTATTGTGGTACAGGACAGGGGGGGCCCCAAACGGGGGAAAACCCCGCGAAATTTTTTGAATCCCGATGACTAACATTCGGGGACGAATGTTAAAAAGGGGGAAAAATGTTAATCAAAAATTTTTCCCGAACGAAAAGGGAATAGACAACGAAGGGACGAGAATGATGTTTTGATAAGTGAGAAATAACATTTGATGATTCAAAACAGATTTCAAAGACATTTAAGGGGGAACGAAAGGGGTTTAAAGGGAAAACAAGGTATATGTTGTAGTCGGGAAATTTTTATGTAAAGTTAAGTTTTTAATGATGTTTTGGAGAAGAAATAACGACCCTTGATTGGTAGGGTGTTAAACAAGTGCTGGTAGGTTCCAAAGGAGGAGATCAAACGAGTCAACGAGAATGATTTCGCAAGAACGGGCATTATAGGGCCCAACATCGGCCGTATAAATTATATTGGCCGAAATGCGGCCGTATAATTGCCCAGAGGGCACACTACGGGACGAACCCGACATCGAAAGATAATTTATACCCCGAGTTGTGTAACTTGGGGGCTTTTTTAACGTTGATATAAGGACCCCAATTCATTTAATTATTTCATTTTCACCCCACACTTCAAAACCCCAGAATTCTTCTATTTTACATCCCAAAAACCCCAAAGGAAATTGATGATGCTTCTCAAAAACAAATCAAGAGTGTGAAACACTTAAAGTTACCCAACCAAAAAATTTCCCAAAGGAAACGGGGTTTTGGTGCGAAATTTACTAAAGGCTTTTTCCTACACTATCAAGGTAAGTTTTATGGTATTTTCATGATGTTTGAGGTATTGAAAAGTTGAAACCGATTGTAGAAAATGTAGAAAAAGAGTCATGAATGGGGAATAGTGTCATTTTGAGTAATGCTTGGGGTTGAGTTTTGGATATTGATATGTTGTGATTGTAAATAGGTTTGAAGAATTTAGAATATGGAATGAGAATTTTACGGAAGAACGAATAGTGAATTAGAATGATTATAGAAAATTAAGTGAAATTTTAAAAGAGGATAAGTAATGA
Source organism: Lycium ferocissimum (assembly GCF_029784015.1). Lineage (NCBI taxonomy): Eukaryota > Viridiplantae > Streptophyta > Magnoliopsida > Solanales > Solanaceae > Lycium > Lycium ferocissimum. The sequence continues at coordinate 1,923 of NW_026724978.1, forward strand.
ATGAGATTGTTCTTATAAAATGAATGTTTTTTGGGTGTTTGGGAGTTGATATGGGAAAAGGGGGAAAATTTTATAAACAAAGGAAATTTTGAAATTTTTTCCCACTTTAAAGCTTCATAATCGATTAGCTAATGTTAATCGAATTCTCAAGGGAGAACGCGGGGATTGAAGGAGAACAAAGGAAGGAGAAAAGAAAAAGGAGGAGGCAGTCCTTTTTTTCTAAGGATGAATCTTATGGATGATTTTCCTCCTTCTTCAAAATTTCCATATTGAAAACAAAGTTATGTTCGAATAAATAGAACAAAGATAAAAGAACTTATGAGCACGATAGTAATGATGATAGCTTAAGTTAAAGATTCTAGTCCAGATAGATGTTCCTATAAACTAAGAGTATCTATAATCCATTGATGTTGTTTATTATATCACTCCCCCTTCGTAATTCCTTAGAGGGGGAAGTTTATGAATGCTCCCAAAAGGAACGGGGGGTTTACACCTTTTGTCACCCCCCTAAAAATAGTTATCAAGTTTCTTGCACATTTAGAGTATAGATAAAGTTACACCCCCCATATGGTAGCGACACCCCGGGCGGGGGGCCCAACCCTTTGTCCCGGGTGGAGCGAACCATAGTGGGCGGCGAGATTACCCCCCGCGGGAGGCCGGGGCGCAAAACAGATTATCCCAATCCCAATTTGGGTTTATACTATAGCAACATAATGATGATGATTAGAATAAAACCCGCTTATTTCTTTTAAATTCCCCCTGGGATTCTCCCTTTAATGTTTTATTTCATTGATTTTTTTTATTGTTAATCCCCATCCCCGCAAAGTTAACTCCCTTTTCGGACGGTTTACCCCGGGGAGAAGAGGAAACCGACCGTAGGGCATTGTGATTTGAGAGCACTCCTTGTCCGAGGGCATTTATTATTCTTTTTATTATATGTTTTGGATATGAGGGGTCCCGTCCGTCCCTATTCCGGGACTTGAGGCCGAGTAGGGGGAGAGGTTTTACTGCTTTATTATATATAAACACAAAATCTATTATTTTGAACCGGGGTTATGTATATAAGGTGATATGTTTCAAGAGAAATGGTCCTTTTATGATTAAAAGCGAATTAAGAATGAACGGGGGGAGGGTAATAAAAGGGGTGCTCGGGGTCGCCCCTCCGTATTAGGGGGGTGTGCCCAATCACCCCCAACCGAGAATGGGAAAAAACTCAACCCGGGCCCCAAAAGAGATTTATCAAATTCCTTGTATCCCGTGGGGGCGCACAGTCTGAAACCCGAGGCCAAAAAACCCCCCGTCCGTCCCTTAAACTCACTCGTGGGACCCGAAGATCCCCGTCTTGTTATCCCCTTACATGCTCCGCTCCTTCTTTTTTGTTGTTGGTTTCCTCAAATTTTGGGATGAGTTGAATGCGTGAAATATCCAGTTGTCCCGGGGACGCAAGGACCTTCCCAAAGGGGCCCGGCCCCTCCAAGGGGGGCCTGGGCCCCATATCCGTACTAAGGGGCATACTTGAAAAACAAAAAGGGGGTATCCAAAATCAAATTTTTGCCCCAAAATTTAAAAACTTACGGGCCCTCCCAACCTCCGGGGGGCAGTAATGGGGGGTATCACCAACCCCGCCATTCCGGGGGCGATTTTCCGTGAACCCTCCCCCGTGTACCAATGAACCCCAAAATCCCTCAAACTTAAAGGGTGCTAACTCCTCGATTCGATGTCCGAAGCATGTATCAACCAAGGTCCCAAAATCCCCCCATTTCGAGGTCCCCTGGCTTTGATCCCAAGAATTCGAAAGGGGTTTAAACAAAAATCACGGGGCCCACTAACTTTATGTCCCCGTATCACTAGGGACATTATAAACTAAGGCGAAAAATTAAAAACAAAGCGGTTTTGGGTTCCCGATGGGGTTTTATCTCCCGATTTGTTTCGTCATCAAATAGCCCATGAATTTCGGTTGGGATAAGAACAATATTGGGAAAAGGATTAATTGACCGATTGGATGACTAAGTGAGATTAAGAACTTAATTACATCATTATGAGCCCGGGGCGGGGTCCCACCGATTTGGCCAACTCTTTTGGGTAAAAACGGGGGGGGCACATGTCCACCCGGACCATATATAAAGAGAATTCTGATTATAATCCAATAGAATTTCTTTCAACATTACAAAGTTGAGAACATAGTGATGAAAAGGGCCCCTGGCAAAAGGAGAACACCCTCCTCCCTTTTGATCCAAAAAAAAACCATTTTCCAAATAAATTAACTCCCTCAAGTGTATAAGGACGGAGTT
>NW_026724979.1:0-9709 GCF_029784015.1 Lycium ferocissimum
CGTACGTTGCCTGTTATGTTGCTATATTGATGTTGATCATGCTTTACATACTCGGTACATTCTTCGTGCGCCGACGTCCTTTTGTTTGTGGACGGTGCGTCATGCCGCGGGTGCACGGGGGAGGCAGTTGGACTGTGGCGCGACCGAGAGATTTCGCCATGAGAGGGCTCACGTCATTCGGGCCGTAGCTTTTGGGTACTCATTCTTTTGTGTACGTAATTATGGGCATAGCGGGGTCTGTCCGCTCGTATGATATGTCAAACTCTTAGAGGCTCGTAGTCACGTGTATGTGGATAGATATGTACGGCATATAGGCCTATATTTTTAATATATCGTACGCGCTCGTCGGCCCGTATGCGTTGTTGTGGCACGGATACTGATGATATGATATATGATGTTGTTGTCCAATGGGACTATTACGATGTATAATTAAAATATTTGAAACGATTATGGCTCGCACTAAGTATTATGTGATTATATGATGATGGGTACCGGGTGGGGTAACGCGGTGCTAAATCGCGGCCTAGTCGGGTCGTGACAATCGGTGCATAAACAAATCGAGTCTCGACCCATCGTCAAAGTTAACTTGCCCGCTGCCGACACTAGCGGCTTTTCAGGTCCAATCTTGTCCCCTTTCGCGTCTAACACGGCCTGCATGACCCGCGTTCCGCGGTGGTATCTTTGGCATACATCTTTGCCCCGCTTTGGCACTGCGTCGAGTCCTTGGGACGTACTCGTGGTGAGTACTTCATTTCCTCAAAGTGGTAGCTTTACCCATTCTAAACAACATCTTTGTTCTGTTGTCACTCCCTCGGCGGATCATACGATCCTGGTGTACCTCGGTACTTGGTTCCATATCTATGGTTCCCGGTCGTTTGGTGTACCCCGGTACTCTGCACTTTCTGGAAAGGACTACATTCCGGAAACTTGGAACCCCGTCAATTCGAAGCTTAGCTAACCCCACCCTACCTTGCTTCTCCCTTCTCCGTGATTCGGCTTCTTGCCTCCTCGACCAACTCTTGTATCGCCCCGCTCTGGTGGTTCGGCACGTTCCACACATCTGCCTCCCCACGCCCCTAGTGGTTTTGGTGCCTTCGACGTGCTCCCCGTAGCCACCGCCTCGCGGTTTGGCCCATTTCCATCTTTTCCTCCTACAAAGTGGTCCGTCATCCATTGAGGATCTCTCCGCTTCCCGCGGTTCGACTCGAATCTCTTCTTTGCTCCACATAATTCCACATTCTAACCAACAATGCCTATCCTTTCAAGCGGTTCCGGCTTGGTTTTTGTCTATGCGTCCCTACCTGCGCGTGAACCTTTCGATTTTGCCTCCCCGTTAAAATGGTTTGGTTCCATTTCACAAACATGGTGGCTACTTGCTCCGCCTCGTTGTGACATTCAATCGTCCAAGGAATCTTTGCTCTTAGGCCATTCCGCCGTTGTCGCGGCTGACCCCCGCGGTACGCCTTGCTCTAACTTTTGTAGAGCTCGACTTTGTGTTGCTAGCTCGTGCTCCCGCCGAACGTAGCACCCAATCCTGGCCAAACTTGTGTTGTCTAGGCACCCGGCCCGGCTTGTCCCGACATAGTTTTTGAGGTCTCACCTTCCATTCATTGCAACCCTTAAGATGGCTAGGCGTCCGTCATCTTCCCGCACGTCCCGGCCCTCGAAGGACGCTTTCCCGATGCCCTCGGGCAATACTCGAATCTATCCGTCCTGGAAAGACACTCGGGCGGTGCGTCGTCGCGTCCCGCGTAGAGATCCTCACGATCCAATCCCAAGATTTATAGTCCATGGCTCGTAGCTCTCCACAGCATGGTTGCTCGACACGACAAACATGGCCTTTTCCTGACCACCGACTCATCGGCGTGTCCCTCTCCTCCGACGGGGGAGCCCTGGGCGTTTGAAAGAAAATTTGTTTCACTGTTCCCCTGCCGAATGACGACAACTACGCGCTTGTTCATCGCACGACCGGACACCTTGAACCGACAAGTTTCGATGCAAGTGAACCCTGCGGAATGCTCGCTACCTTCATGATATTCTAGCCAGATCCATGCCTTTCTCGGCAAAGTGCCTGGCCCTTGCTAACGAGTTTCGACTAGCCGATGGATCGTCGCGATCGAGGAACATTTGAGCGTCGGTATCAGTTTGTCCCTTCTTGCAATAACATACCCCAACGATGTATAGCACGCCGGTGCACTAAGGCGACCATCCTCGATGGGCGCAAAAGCCAACCAAACATACTTCGTGCCAATCCCTGCGAAAACGGCATCCCGCGCACCGGAAGACATCCACTCGAAGATGCCTCGGTCAAACTAGGATGCTAATCAACTCCCAAAACACGGACGATGGTGGAAACAATGGTGACGAAATGGCTACGATCTGAAAGTCATAGTTCATGGGCCGACAAACTAAATTCTAGCCATAATACGCGCGACAATCCGCACAACTTGATGTATCGGGTTCACCTGTTCGATTGGCACGAAGAATATCATTCACTGTGATGTGATCTACTGTGGCCGACATTCAACCAATGCTCTTTAAAAAAATTTGGCTCATGGGAGGGCTTTGAACATAACCGTGGCTTCGGCTCGTCTTACGTACACGGCCGGGGATGGGCAACCTCGCCAATGGTTTCATTTCAACCCGCCTTGCAATCCACTATTGCTAATATCAATCACCGTGATATCAACTCGGCATCACAATTGCTCACCCTTCGCTACGATACCAATGTCACGGGCCGACTCCTCTAGCGGCACACAAATCTGGCGTCTCTCTTGGTACCTGGCGGAATCCCGCGACTACAAGCCATCCTTTCCTTATCCCGAGTTTTCTTGGCACGACCCCATGCCTATGGTGAAGCTTGCTCGGAGAGCTTAGGCTTTCCTTGTGGATTTGATGTCAAGGCTTCAGCCTTATCTTGCTATCATACTCTTGTGGCGCATTTCATATGCTGGGTCTCATCTATGCGTACCCTTTAGGTTGGCTACGGACATGCATTTCCCCTACTTTAACGTTGAGCGTCGCTTCCTGCGCAGCGGTCCTATCCTCGAAACGACACTTGCCTTGTGTCGCGCCGAGTAGGGCAACTTCCAATCCTTGGCCTTTGTCATGTGCGTTCCTCTTTCATGTGCCTATGGTTGTCTCGTGGCATTGGCAAACATAGCCCTCGTAATATACTTCCGCCTCGTGGTGCGGTGTCGCCCCCACGGCCCCGCGTCTAGGCCAACGGACCCTTGGCACAGGCGAACCCAAGCCAAGCTCACAAGTCAATACACGAGGCTCTTGAGTGGTGCCTCGAGTACTCAATCGGCACGGAGGTCTTTAATATCCATAAAGATAGCCCGCGGGGCATAATCGGTTCCTCGTCAAGCCTGCGACACTCGTTGTGCGCCCGATGCGGCCCGCGGCCGACGCCGTCTATAGAGTCCCTAACTCGTGTGGATGCCTAGGACACTCCTATGAGGTGCCTAGTAGGGCCGCTTAGTCCTCACTCCAGGTTTCTCACTTAGTGAGGCGGCGAAACGACACGCGCGGGAGAGGGTGGCGAGGCATGCGCGCGCACACCTCTGCCCCCGCCTTATCTTTAAAAAAGAAAAACCCAAGTTCTGGCAACGGACATCATTTGCCGAGGAGAATCACACTTGGCCTTTCTCCTCTTCCGAACTCCAAATGAGGCTCCGTCTATTCCTAACTCTTTCTGCGGACTTCCCCGCTCCTCCGCTGAGTTTCGCTCTCGTCCCATTACTCGTGGAATGAGATATAGCCTTCGGGAGCTTTGACAACGACCTGGCTCTTGTCTAAGTCAAGCCCTTAGTTAAATGATCTTTAAATGACACCAAACTTGGTAAGCACATTCCATAACATCCTAGGAAGGTCCTGCCCTAAATCCCCGAATTCACGTCCATAGCTTCGAGAAACGCACGGGGTGACACTCGGGCTTGCGCGGCCTCGTCCACCGGACGACCCGCGGGCTCATCCCAGATCCTTGCTAAACTTCCTTGGCACTCTTATAATATGCCATAGAGCATATCTAGATGCTTATTGACTCTCGTTCGTCGGAGCCTTGTTGGTGCACGTCGCCGTACGTGACAACTGTTTTGCTCGGCCATTGACGCTCGTGTGCGCACGTCTCTGCACGGCGACACTCGCTTGGCCCTCACGGGGAGCGGGGGCGGGGGTTATGGGGGCCAAGACGCGAAGGCAGCCGTGGCCATAACTCGTACAGGACAACATCAAGCACGATGCATCAAGAGCTATCAACACGGCGAGCGTGTATGCATATATGTGGAAAAAAAAGAACGGTGCAAGCCGACTAGGCATTACATATGCGTACACAAAAGAATGGGGCCGACGAAGACTACGTCACGTGCCAACTTCTGTCTGTTGTCTACGAACGCCTAATGGAATAGAAAGCGCCAGAAAGGACGGAGACGAACCTATACATATATATATATATATATATACATCTCGATATGGCATGCAAAAATGGTAGGCTCGGATCAAGTGGAGCGCGGCGTCAGGTGGAAGTCCTACCAAGGAGGCACAGACGCACGTACGTACGAACACTGCGGGGGCATGAACGCGGCCCCAGGAGCAATAGGGGAGTCGGTACGGATAATGTACCGAGTATGTAAGGTATAAGAACATCAAGTACATAAGAACCATGAAAGAAATCTAAAACATGAAAGCAATCGAATACTTTGAATGCATCTCTTAGATAAACATACGAGAACATCTCTATACTCTATATAACATGAAAAGTGCCTCAAAAGGCGTGTGACATACTAGGTCATAATATGCGTTAGTCGTGGAAACGTACAACCCCGATCCATATATCAACAGGTTGTACGACGAGCAACGTACGGCCCGATCCGTATATCAAATAATAGTGCCAAGGATACGTGCCCGATCCCCGATCCATATATCATCTCATCATCTTACATCATCATCCTTTGTGCACCGAGGTGATCGGTGGTAATGCGTATATAACGCCTATCCCTTTCCCCATACCCCATATACATATAATATACGCGTATATAACGCCTTCTGGTCAAGGGTCAATATGCATATATATAATGAATGCAATGCATACATGCAATGAGTAACTAGAACTCTCGGAGTGATATAAGGTCGTACTACCTCCAATAAACATCTTTTGTGCTAACATCATCAATATATGAAATCTCAGGACCCAATAACAGAAGGAATAATCATAATAAGGAGTATAGGATCATCAAAGACCAAGGTACTCCTAGTGCTTCATGTAGATTAATATGAAAGCTTTTTTACACGTCTGTTCGCTCATATCATAGGATCATGCCAAAATGAAAGAAGGGACAGCCTTTATATACCTTATTCGCTTTTCAAGCTAGCTATGCTACTATCCCGAGCTTGACAAATCTACACACAAGACCAAGTACCAATTATTAGACTAGAACATACTCGTATATCAGCCTTAATCTAGTTTACAACTTTCGCAATTCAAGCAACATCTCCTTTGTAATTCAATAATCCTCAATTTCAATTCAACTCAAACATCACACAATAATAATATCAATACTTGCATATCAAAATATAATCAAATCTACTCCCAAATCCTTCCCAAAACAGCCCGCTAATCTACCTTTACCCTTATTCAACTCATCACTTTCATAACTATATTTTCTTAACTTAAAACCACTAAAATTCTTGATAATCAACTCAATAATGAAGATAAGAATCATATACATACCTTAGAGGGACTAGAATACCAAGAATCAACTCCAACTCAAACTTCCAAGCACTACAATTTCAATGAAACCCTAAAAATAACCTTCTTCTTCACTAGCTTGGGTTTATGAGGCTCGGAGCTTGCTAGAATTCCTCCACTATGATGGAAAATATTGAGAGGAGACATATTAGGGTTAGCTCTGGTTTGGGAATGAGAAAATGAGGAATAAAGTCGTGAGGTTAAATGTATATAGATGGTTTAAGAAAGTTCCAGCGATGCGGGTCGACGGTGGGCTCGGCCTGGCTCGTCGACTTGTCGACGATAGCTCCCGTTCTGCCACCCAGGAGAACTAGAGACCGCTGCGTGTTGACGGTGTGCACCACGACGCCACCGTCGACACGTCGACGGTCGTCGGTCAAGTGGCGGTTTCTACCTGTTCTGATCGCTTCGACTCGCGTCGATTCGATTCGTTTAACTTTAATCCTATCACATTGCAAGAACCATATACTTATACTTTTATACACACGAGGTAAGGCACATAATATCTCAAAAATCGGGTACGGATCTCCATACTAAAGGGTATAAACCACCATAAGCCAAGGACTTTCTTGCGACGGAAATAAAGAGGTGTAGCATTCCCAGAAACATTCGTCCTCGAATGTTTATACAAGTCATGAGGTATGAAAATTTTGGCAGAGTCTCCCCTATAAATATACCAATCCAGCCTGTACACAGCAACCCAAAATAATGCCACACAGAGCCATATACTAAAACATACAACATTATGGCCTCACACGAACAATCACAATAACTATAAATTAAACCAATACCTTGGGGTGATGATGCCTCACATTGAGCTTCCTGGAACAACGAAAACAAATTCGGGTATTTATCCTTCATTTCCTCTTCAGCTTCCCAAGTCATTTCTTCAACATTATTATTTCTCCATAGAACTGTAACGGAAGCCAATCTTTGGTTCGCAATCGACGAACTTGTGTATCGATATGGCCGGGGTTTCCTCATATGACAACTGCTCAGTCACCTGGATGTCATCTACCGGTACAACTCTCAAAAGGATCTCCTATACACTTGCGGAGCATGGACACATGAAATACTAGATGCCTGAGACTCTAAATCAGAAGGTAGCTCTAACTTATATGCCACCTTACCCACTGTACGAACAATCTTATATGGCCCAATGTATCAAGGGCTTAACTTACCCTTCTTGCCAAATATCATCACTCCCATCATAAGTGAGACTTTCAGGAAGGTCCAATCGCCTACCTCGAACTCTAACTTGCGTCGCCGATTATCCGCAAAGGATTTCTGTCGACTCTACGCTGCTAGCAACCTTTCTTGAATCACTTTCACTTTCAACATTCTAGCAATATCAAGTCTAAGGCTACTAACGATTCTCCCAACATCAAACCATCCTATGGTGATCTACATCTTCCGTCATAAAGCCTCATAAAAGAGCCATCGAATCTTTGGAATGGTAGCTGACCCATATATACGCAAACTCAATTAGAGACAAATGATCATCCCTAGCTACCTTGGAAGTCAATCACACAAGCTCTCGGCACATGTCCTCAAGAGTGTACGTTTAGTACTTTCTCCGTTTGTCCATCTGTTGTGGATGAAATGCGGTCTTAGACTCTGGTCCCAATCCATTCTGAAAAAATTTCCAAAAGTTAGCTATGAACTGTGCCCCTCTATCTGAAATAATGGTTGTAGGAATAACATGAAGTCGTACAATCTCTCTAATATAGAGCTTCGCATAGTCTTCAGCTGAATAAGTAGTTCTAACAGGCAGGAAGTGGGCTGACTTTGTAAGCCTATCAACTATGACCCATATTGAATCATACTTCTGCTAAGTACGGGGCAAACCTGTGATGAAATTCATATTGATTATCTCCCATTTTGTCACGACACATTTTGGGCTCGTGCGGGCACCTACCTTCCCACGTTGGTAGGCAAACCCTCTTGTTTATACAACACTTCAATCACATAACTTTCTTTTAAAAAACATTCGAATTTAAGAAAAACAGCGGAATTTCATCTATAAGTACAAACTCGATTAATACATAATTTGACAATACGTTTTACAAACCCGATACAATTTCTCATGACCTGGTCTAGACTAATACAAGAGCGAGTAAATAAATTTCAGAGTGTCATCATATACTAAGACTCGACCTCCAATCCCAGAATGAAATGGGAGGAGGCCTTCCAAACAGGCACCGCATAACTTCCGCATATACTTTGATCAATCACCTGAAACAATCTACACCCCCCAAAAAGGGTGTAGCAAGTGCAATATCAGTACAACCACACGTACTGAGTAAGTATCATAGGCCGACAATGGTTAGTAACACATATTGGTAAAGAATTCACGAATAATGATCATAATCACTAAATTGAGTCACATCTCTCGCAACACTAGATCACAACACTCTAACAAGCGTCCCAACTAATCTATCATAAACTATAAGTTGGCTAAACACTTATACAGATTCTCGACATCTTTATCATTCCCAGGTCACTCATCCGTGTTTTAGGAGCGAACTTATTGTTACGACACCTTCATGTCCGACCTTGCTTAACACGATATGCTACTAGTTTTAGATTTGTTTAACAGGCACAAATCAGCAATATAAGTCACAAGAGTGAGTCAATTGTTCATCATTACTACGTATAGCATCTAACTCCGTATGATAAATGCAGGCATATCTAGCACCTTGGCACAATCAACTTAATAAACTCAACACACAATCATTACAATACAGTCATCATAACAACTCACTCAAGTCACAATGCAATGCAATGCAATGCAATGCAATAATGGTATGAATGTGATGTCATGCCATGCTATGCAAATGAGATGTACACATGTACTCCGGATGGAAATATCGACGTCTTGGCAGCACAACCCAGTGTGACTCGCGAAGTCTGAGTGCCACCCGTCCCGGATCTTTGCCAAACAGACAGACGCGACCCTGGCTAATTGCTCACAGGGAGAGTCTCACCGGCACCACTCTGGGGGACCCGTGGAGCCTATGCACTATAATCTAATCCGGGATAACATCGAAAATGGCCATGCAATAACGATGCCCGAATATACCATCGGACATCAGCCTCCTCACAATCACTCAAAAGAGTTGTCAATTATCAGTTTCTTAAACCAACGATTCCGGAATTGAACCTCGAACATGACCTCCTCACAATCACTCAAGTAAAAAGAGTTTATCAAGTGTGACTTCATATAAACAACGATCTGAATGGATATTCGGACAACGGCCTTTTTCATAATCAACTGAAGTAAAAAGAGTTTATCAAATATCAGTTTCATGTCCTAACTTAAGTCCCCAACTAATCCTATCATAAACTATAAGTTGCTAAACACTTATAGATTCATAAACATCTTTTCCATTCCTAAGTGTCATACCATTTTAACCGGGTTAAATTAGGAGTACAACATATTGAGTGATTCCTATTAATTGATTTTAAGGGTCGCCACCTAATTGATTTTAAGGTGAATTAGGGCACCTAATTATTAACTTAGATAAAACTAGCCTCTGAATATAATACCTTGTAGGTGTGATTCTAGGTAAGGTTCTATATTATCCTAAAGGGAAGGGTTAGGCATCCTTTAGGATCCGTTAACTTACGGTTATCCACCAAACTTAGGTTAATTAATTAAAAACTAGGAAATGACTTACAAATATTGCTAAAGTTTGAAGAAAAAATGTAATAAGGTTGTTAAAAATAGGATTTACAAAAAAATAATAAGTTGCATGAAAGATGTCTTTAAATACTATTAAGTAAGATTTATAAATATTTAAGATTTTAAATGAGAATATATAATGCTATAAAAATGAGATTTGTGAAATATAATAATTTGTATATAAGCGGGCGAAAATGCGGTTTGTGCAATATTTAAAACAACTCGAATGATGAGATATTAATTGATTTTGCGAATTGAGAATATTCAAAATAGCT
>NW_026724980.1:0-12784 GCF_029784015.1 Lycium ferocissimum
CCGGAGACGGGCCCCTCTTCTTGGGGCCCCGCGGGCCGGTTTGATATTTTTTTAATCATTACTTATGATTTGATATGCTTTTTTGATTACCTACGCCCCGTCGTTTTCCCTGTTCGATTTTATTTTGATTTATTAGGGCCCTGTTTTACTATTGGAAATTTTTTCCCCCCCTTTTTTCGGGGGCGCGTTTGTGCCCCCGGGTACGGTTTTTTTGGTTCCGATGCTCCCCTAGGTTTTTTGCATTTTTAAGTGCCCTTTGTGGGCCCCGTTTTTGGTATAGTATTTCTTCGCATATGTACGTATTTATTCGGGTAGGCGGGGGCCCGAAAAATATGATTATGTTTTTTTCGAAGGGTTAGGACATGTGGTGGGGGTTTCGAATGTTTTGTGAGTTTTGCGTACGTTTGGTATATCTACGTTTTGAAGGCCCCGGCCCGTCTCTGCCCCTCGTTTGTTAAATTATTATTTCCTTTTTTAATATTTTGCTAATTTAGGTTAAGGTGCGTATGAGTGTCCAACTAGGGCACGTGTCGCGGCCTACGGAGTTGGGTCGTGACAGTTTGCCCCGCACTCCACGGAGGTATGATTCTATCTGGGTTATCGTTGATAGGCTGACAAAATCAGCCCATTTCCTCCCAGTCAGAACCACTTATTCAGCTGAGGATTATGCCAGATTGTATATTAAGGAGATAGTAAGGCTTCATGGAGTTCCCACATCTATTATTTCTGACAGAGGCACTCAGTTTACAGCAAATTTCTGGAGATCATTTCAAGAAGGATTGGGGACCCAGGTGAGTCTTAGCACAGCATTTCATCCTCAGTCTGATGGACAGGCCGAGCGTACTATCCAGACGCTAGAAGATATGTTACGGGCCTGTATTATCGATTTCAGAGGTAGCTGGGATGATCACTTGCCATTGATTGAATTTGCCTATAATAATAGCTACCACTCCAGCATCCAGATGGCACCGTACGAGGCTTTATATGGCAGGAAATGCAGGTCACCGATCGGCTGGTTCGACGTTGGAGAAACTCAATTAATAGGTCCAGATATGATCCAGTGCGGTGGACAAAGTGAAGCTTATTCGAGAAAGGTTATTAGCGGCCCGAGTCGCGTAAATCGTATGCAGATAATCGACGTCGGCACTTAGAGTTCGAGGTTGGTGATTGGGTATTCTCGAAGGTATCGCCCATGAAAGGTGTTATGAGATTTGGTAAGAAAGGGAAGCTCGCCCAAGATACATCGGGCCTTATCAAATTGTTCGGAGAATAGGCAAAGTTGCTTATGAATTGAATCTACCACCGATTTGGGAGCGGTGTGCCGGTATTCCATGTTTCTATGCTCTGTAAGTGCATTGGTGACCCTTCCAATATTTCCGTGGATGATGTCCGAGGTCAGAAGAACTATCCTATGAGGAGCAGGCCGTAACTATATTAGATCGTCAAGAAAGAAGGTTGCGGAACAAAGGATGTGGCCTCTCAAGGTGTCGTGGCGGAATAATAATCGGAGGAAATGACCCGGGAAGCGGAGGAACGATGAAGAAGAAGTACCTCACTTATTACCGGAGCCTGCGGTGTAATTTAAATTCCTTACTTGATTGTGTTGATCAGTGAACGAATTGTGTGTAATATCTACAAAAGAACTTCCCCAATTGTTTGTAAGACCGTAAGGTCACTTTAACATTCGAGGAAGAATGTTCTAAAGGGGGGGAGGATGTTATATCCCGTATTTTGAGAACGGGACAACATGAGTTAATTATGTCAAGTTAGGAGCAAGACTATTCCGAGACAAGAAGTCGGGATTTTCTTTAATCATGACTTTGTTTTTTAAATAAGTGGTATATGACTTTGTTGACATGGAAGCATTAAGGAGTTAATTGGGGCCAAAAATGAATTAGAAAAACTTGTGGAATATGGAAATTAAAGGGCCAAAGTGGCCGGCCAAACTACTTGTGGGCCATGGCCACATAAATTATTTTCTTTGGCAACTTAAAAAAGATGACTAAGTCATCTTTATCCTCATTTCATTTTCTAGAACAATCAAGAAAGCAAGAAGAAGGGAGAAAGAAGGAGACAATCGGCCATAGATAGCAAAAACCAAGTCCAAGAATTAGCCATAGAAAAATTCGATTCTTCTAGCAAAACAACTAATTCAAGGGTGCTCGTTAACGTGGAGGCGTCGTTTGAATCATTAAATCATCCGTTTTCACTCTTGGAAGCCTTAGTGGACGTGTGAAGTGAAGAAGAAAAGGTAAGAATTAATTCCCTTTTATGTGTTATGAATGGTTTATATGTGTTATAGTATGCCAAAAGGGATGAAATTCATGGAAAACTTATGGATTGGAGTTGAGGCCGTGTGCATGGGCCATGCATGGCCGCCGTGCATGGGACATGTTGTGTAACATGGTGGATTAATCTTAGCTAGCATGTTTGGTTGTTGTAGTATAAAGAAATGGATGAAAATCATATATATGTGTGAATGTATGGAGATGGCCGAATATAGGCCATGTGTGTGCCAAGGATGAGCAAATATTACTTAAGGCTTTAATTGTTGTCGTTGTGAGTTTTGTATCGTTAATGAACCTTTGGATGATCCACGTTGATGTTGTGAAAGATATGGGCTGTTTTGGAAGCCATTAGTAGCTTGTAATGAAAATTTTGTAATTAAGAGAATGACATTGTTTATGCATGGAGTGATAGTATAATTTATGGAATTTGAAAGAAAGAAATGTGGGAGTAGTGTTCTCGGGTTTGGAGTAGAATCCGGGTAAGTTGGAACCATGTTTGGGTTATTTGAAATATTGTATGACTTGCTTAAAGTGTTCTTGTATATGGTTTGAATGGGTTCGGATTAGTAATGGAACGTATGAGCCTTAATGTTAATTTGATTATATGAGTATGGTTGAATATATTGGAATATTTCTAAGTATGTAGTAATATGTGTTTAATGTTGGAATGTGTTGGAATTGGATATTAATGTTGGAATGTATTGTGAATTGATTATTGATGTTGTAGTTTGGTTGTTGGTTTGGTTGTTGTTGAAATTGGCCGAGTTGAATCTCGGGGTTGTGTGACGTTAGGGTGAAATCTTGAAATTTCTATAGAATTTAATGTTCGTTTGGAATTGGATGCCTAGAGGCGTATGACTAATGTTAATATATTTGGCGCTATGTAGATCTTGGCGTACCCGAGACTTGAAGCTTGACTTAGCTTGCGAGCGGATAAGGTATGTAAAGCGTCGTTCTCTTTTCTTTGGCATGTCTTAGTACTATTAGGCTATGACCCGAGTCTCGGGGTTATTCTACTCCTAAAATCCGAGCTTAGATAAATACTTTATTCGATTCTAAAAACTTATTCCTTAATGTATTCAAGCTAAGTTTTCTTGTATTTTCAAATGATGGAACTTTGAAAGACTTAAAAGGAATTTTGACTACAAAAGGGGTCCAAACTTCAAACGTCCGTAACTTTTGCATACGAGCTCGGAACGCCCCAAAACATAATATGTAAGTTCATAAGGTATAACTTTCCCCTAATCCTCGTAGTCGGGCTCGGACGGGGGCCGGCGCCCGTCCGTGGGGCCCGCGGCTTTTCTATGCTACCTTTATGGATTTTTGGAAAAAATTTGATATTATCTTCACTATGACTTCCACATATGGATTTCTTATTTACTTAATGAGTATTGATTATGATTTTGATGCATATGGTTACTCACGACTCCGCTCGTGCTTATGGTCATTGTTTCGTTCACCGGATCCCGGGCCGGTTATGTTTCGTGCGCGTTATGATATATTCCGGTGTGATCTTTTGTGTTACGGTTCGCCGAGCTCCTCGCTGTGAGAGCCGGTCCCGTTTATATTGGTGTTATGCCTTGTGTATGGTGTTATGGTTGGCTATGTTGTGATACGGGGATATGTCGGGTTACGGAGATATGAAACTTTACGGGGTGCGATCTTTGTGGTATGGCGCCATCGGCCACCGCGGCGACCATCGTTCTAAGAGCCTTTGCATGATTTTAATTTTCGACAAATATTTTGATATTTTGTAAATTATATTTATTTCGTGATTTGCTATTATGTTTCTATAATCTTCTTTACATACTCGATATTTCGTCTCGACCCCCTTTCTTCGAAGTGGCGTTTCATCGCGCGTTGTGCATCGACCTTCGGTTGAGGATCCACCGCCTGTGCCATCTATTCGTTTCTTTTCGGGAGTGCTCCTTCTTCCGAGCTCATATATTTTGGTATATATTTTTACGATGCCTATGTACATTATTATTCGGGGGGTACGACGGGCCCCCCGTCCCGTCATATGATTTCGTTAATGTTTGAGGTACTGTGGATATGTACGTGGGTACATGGCTATGTACGTACGTATATGTATATGTGATATGTTACGGGCGGTTCCACGCCACGCACTTTGCCGCTCGCTGTATGTTGTGTGTATATGGATATGTTGGCCCCGTGTGGCCTTTGTTGGTATTTTCTGCGTGCGGTGTTAATTTTGGTTAGTAAGAAAACGGAGTGAAACTCTGCCCAAATTTTTCTAAATATTTGAGCTACTATTCTTGGACTTTGGTACGTACGGGTGCCCAGGTCGGGCACTAGTCATGGCCTACGGGGTTGGGTCGTGACAAGAACTATCCTTCTTTCTGACGAACAGGACCGGAGAACCCCAAGGTAAGGTACTTGGTTGCATGAAACCCTTATCCAAAAAGTCTTTTAATTGGTCCTTCAATTCTCGCAATTCTGCCAGAGCCATACGATACGTTAGAATAGAGATTGGTTGAGTGTCGGTAATAACGTCGATCCCAAAATCAGTAACTCTATCAGGTGGGACACCATGAAGGATGAAAATGTACAAGTTAGAGACATAGCAGCAGCAACACACACAAACTTAATATATTGTACCATACCACGCACAAATCG
Organism: Lycium ferocissimum; assembly: GCF_029784015.1. NCBI lineage: Eukaryota > Viridiplantae > Streptophyta > Magnoliopsida > Solanales > Solanaceae > Lycium > Lycium ferocissimum. The sequence continues at coordinate 4,926 of NW_026724980.1, forward strand.
GCTCAACTTGTGTTTTTTAGTCGGAATCATAAACATTGCATACCTTGCCAGGCGAGTAAATTTCAAACTATGCTCACTAACGGACATAGTACTCTGCTCCAGCTTCTCAAAATTAGTAGCCATGGAAAACCGCTCCTCATCAGATAAAAACCTCTCCATAAGTGCTTCGTCGAACTCAGCCTAAGAAGGAGTCGGAGCGTCAGTACCGCACTCACTCTCCCATAATTCATACCAAGCATGAGCAGCATCCTTCAGTTGGTATGCTGCGAATTCCACAGTTGCAGAACCTCGGGCATTCATTGCCCTTAGATCCTTGAAAGTCTCATCCATAAAGTATTGCGGATAATCTTCTTCACACAAACCAAAGAACTTAGGCGGATTCAACCCCAGAAAGGCATCCGATGCTATAAACAACACCAAAAGCAACTTTATTAAACATTAAATGCCTACTCCTGGCTTTAAACAAGTGTTCGTAATTCAATACAAAGCAAGCCCTTTAAGAGTCCAAACTATAGCACAATTATACTTAGAAATAATCTAGCAGAATTCCAATCAAGTTGATTAAAATGTGGCAACAAGTCCCAAACACTACCCACAATTTTGACAACTATCTATGGAGCTTCTAAGATAATGAATAAATGTCTAATTGATCAGGACGCAGCTCAGAAACTTAAATACGTAAAGTAAAGATAGAATGGTGCCTCACGAACAATCATGTGGGCTCACTAGATGGTCTCGAAAGCAGCAAGTTCTCCTAAGTCATAGGCATATCACGAACAACTCTTCTGCGTTACCGGACACAGTATCACAAACAACAATGGTATGCCCGAGTACTAAGTACTCAGTGATTGTCTAAGGAGAAATAGTTAACACAAACAAAATAAGATAAATAAAATCCGTAAAATGGTATCAATGAAAGGCGCTTTTTAACTCCAGAGATAGAGTAAGCCTGTAACCTTAATGAAATCATCAGAGAATCCAACAACGAAGAACACATCAAGTTAACTTATTACCATTTCCATTGTCAAGCATTTCATTTACAAACTCAATATCACCATGAGCCACTCAAAAGCAACAAAATATCAACCACTTGATACTCCAAGCTAAGAAGCCATGGAGGCTAATCATCCTCTGGACTAGCACAACAATAGATGCACCGGGCTACATGCCTCGGAGGTCAATCATCCTCTGGACTAACACAACAATACTCGTATCGATGCGTTAGGATCCATAATGGCTAATCTTCCTCTGGACTAGCACAACTTGCCCATATAGGCCCAAGCACAAACAAATGCAAGTCATGGCATATTAACTGGATCATCAATCATGGCTTATAGCCGAATTCACTTCACAAGTCATCTTCTCACAATTGAGGTATTTCATATCACATTCAATTTAGAAAATCATGTTCAAATCACCTTTTCAATTACAAGTTCAAGATCATCCATTCAAGGCAAAACATTTTTAAAACTTCAGTGTTTTAGAAATAAATTATATCCTCCCACAATGGGGAAAAACGTGTTCATTATGATAGTTTAATTCATTTATTCTTTGATGCAGGGTTTACCCTCCACATGCATGGCCTTGTTCAAAATTATCTCACATTCCAAAAATAAATCCAAAAGAAGAATCCACCAAAACAAGGGTTTTCAGCCATGTTCATATTCCAAACAAGGATTTCAAGGCACATGCATTCATCCACATGCATAGAACAAGAAGGATATACTTTAATTTCAATAAAATTGTCATGCTTCAAAGAAGATTTTTAAAATATAGACATACCTCAAATTCTAATCAAACTTAATTTCCAAGGTTCAACAATCACTCTACAATAGTTTAAGATGAGAAAGATTAGAACTTTAATCGCTTCTACGATTTTTCTTTCCAATTCGAAAAACCAGGGCTTTTTCTAAGCCTTAAATCTTGTACTTGAATCTTATGGGAATCATTGGTGGATTCGAACCTCTTAGTTTACTCTATACTAGTTCAAACTTCAATAATAATCTCATGAAAATTGGAAGTCTTACTTTTTGATAGAATCCCACAAGCCCCCCTCTTCTTCTTTGCAGTAGTTTTGAAGAATCTACGGTTTGGTAAGAAGACCTAGGGTCAAAGTAGTGATTTTGATGTTATATTGATGTAGCAATGATGGGTATTTATCAAGAACTTACCTTAGATATTTTGGGGAAGTTTTAGGGTTATTTCCTCTCAAAAAGTTGTCCGAAACGAAGTGGGATGAAAAAGTTAAGAAAAAATCACTTCCTCGGTTTTTATACAGTCGGGGCGGTTCTACGGTTGGTTATGCGTCGCAGATGGCCAAGTGCGAACGCACGGCCAAACGCACACCAAGAAAGAACATCTGACAATTTTTGGTGAAAATACGACCAAGAAATGTGTCGCATAATGGGAGATGGGTCTGCATAATGCAATCCGCGACGCATATCAGTCCAGCAGACTGCTTTACGACCTTTTAGTAAAACGGTCATATCTTTTGACTCACGGCTGTGTTTGAGCTCCACCTTATAGAGTTGGAAAGGTATCTAAAAGTTCTACAGCTTTCATGCTTTAAATTTTCTCAAGTTCCCTACCTATATTTACGTAAACAAGCTGGAACTCAGACCTACCGTAAACTTAGTCGTTTGTCGAATCTTACGTACTTCGCTATCCGTCTTGATTTTAAATCAATTATTTACACCCAAAATCATTTTGATGGGACTTCATATGTCTAAAATGTCACATTAATTCTCATTTAACACATTCACACCTAGATTCGATTCACAGAGTTAAACTCGGGGTCTCAATGAGGATCTTGTCTCAAACTCTGCACTCAGAAAAAGTGCAGCAAGAGTAGTATTAGTACAGCACTAGTACTGGTAAGCATCATAGGCCGACTAAGATTAGTTATCGCATATGCAATACAGATAAAAACAAGTAGAACATATAAGACAATCAACAACAATCATGAGGCACAGTATGTGCCAAAACTCTCAAGTCATAGCCTAGGTTTAAGCTTCTAACTCACTAGTCTGCAAAGTTTCTATGAAGTCCTCAACCATAAGCAACAGCACAAATACAAGACCAACAAGAATCTGATGAGGTTGTATGTGATACGATAATAAGAAGTGCAATGTAGATGAGATGCAATGCAATGATCAATGTCTCTAACCTGTACACACATGTTATAAGCACATTTCGCTTTAATAGCCATGAACTATGTGGGACGCGGAGTCCATGTAGTAGCCACTCTGGAACACACCTCGGATCCTGATTCTGCCACTATAAGTGCAATACATACCTCAGATCGATAGCTATAATAATGTTACTTTCTTCTTTCTCTTTCTTTCCATTTCAAATCTATTTCCATAACTCTTTCATCATGTATGAATGTATGAATGCAAGAAATAAGGAATCACATGTAATCAATGCCAATTAATATGATAGGGAATTCACAAGCATCATAATGAAAAATCAATCCTTAATCAGATTATCAAGGCTATCATGGAAACATATCAAGTACTCAGTTCCAATCTCAAAAAGTAGGACTAGCGTAGTCTGCATAAACACAACCACATTGTCAAATACTACACATGTCAATAATTGTATAAAGTACGGCGGCAAGCCCAAATAATCAGAAATCATACCAAGCCAGTGAATTTAACACCACAACCATGCATGAAGGCCTATCATGCTTTCCCCGTCGATAAGTACACAACATATGCGATTCACTAATAAAATTCTAAGAAAGGTAAGCCATAACCTACCTCAAAGCATAACACGAGCCTCGAACTCCTCAAACCTGGGCCTTTCCCTTCCGAATTACCTCCGAACGCTCAAAGTTTAACAAACAATTTATCTACATTAGATTACGGATCTAAAGATACACATATTGCTATGCTTTTGAAAAACCCCAAAAATAACCCTAAGAAGTGACCCCGAGCCCACAAGGGTAAAATGGGAAACTACACATTGGATAAGGTTAACCCTAAGCTCAAGAAGTCCACATACTAATCATCAACACCAACTAGTCCCCAATTAGCATTAATTTCATCATTAATAGAAAACCCCCAATTTTCCATAATCCAAACCCTAGAATTTAAGAAGAGATTCAACTTAGCAACTAAATTCCCCAATGATTAGAAGCTTAGAAATTAAGAAAACTTCCTGGGAATAGACAAGAATCATAAAGAAACAATTTAGGGTTCCTAACCCATCTTACAAGATGAAAACTACTTGTATTACAATCCTAATTCATAAATAAGTCACAACGGAGTGCATGTTACACCTTGAAAAATTTCGCGTTATCAAGACTGTGGACGGCTTAGTATGAGCTCAGGGGAGAACAGAGTTACACAAGGATTATGGATGAAGAGTATGTTATCTGAGCATAAGAACATATATGTGACATTTGGAGAGTGTATGGAGTAAATCGATTAACATGATCACTTGATGATAGCCCTCGAAACCATGAGTTAAGGTGGGGCCCACATGTTGGGATTTTGTAAAGGATATATTATAAGTGATACAAGTAGTACATGGAAATTTGAGCAAGTACTAAGAAGGACCATAAGCCAAATATGGACATAAGCCCTCCAAAAGGACGATTTAAGGAAACGTTTTCGGATGATCTGACTTGGAGGGGCAAAAACGGTATTATAAGTTTGGAATTTGGAAAAACACAAAGAATAAAAGTTGTAGATAATTGAAAGAGATTTCCAACCATAGGGCCCTCACACGGTGTCGGAATCAAGAGTTATGGCTATTTTAAGAGCAAGACCCCAAGCTGCCAAATGGTTCCGCGAGCCCCACATGAATAAGTCGGTGGAACCGACCTAGGGGGCTATAAATACCCCATCAGCCAGTTTTTTTTAGCATATTAACATTCCAAAGAGTCCTAGAAGCCTCTCAAAACATCTCCCAAATATTATAGTCCGATAAATCAAGAATTTAACAATATTACGCCAAACTAGTCCGTGAAAGGTAATTGTTCTTGCTTCTACTTAAGTTTGGCGTTGGAGAAAGTTGATGTGGCTGAGTTTATTCAAGTATAAGGTATGTTATTTATCCCATATTTTATGTTGAGTTTATTTGAAGGTCTAGCAAGCCTTAAAAAATGAAACTAGTTATGGAGAAAAGGTTATAGAGTGTTGTATTGTAGTTGTTGTGTTTATGGGCTGTTTTGAACGTGTTGTGGCCGTGTGGATGGACTGATTTATGCATATAAAAATGGTACCTAACATTATTGGCGTATTGATGAGATTATACTCCTTGATTGGGATGGAAGAAAGTGCATATTGTTGTTGTATGTTGAAAAACGTCGTGTGGGACGTTTATGGAATATGTTGGTATGAATAATTGTTTTATTGATGTTGGTATTGTTGTTGTTATTGGTTGTTGAATTGAGAATTTGGGCTAGGCATATAAACAGGGGAGATGCTGCCCGATTTTCGGCAGAATATAGAATCGTTTGATTTGAAACTTGGAACAAGTGTGCGATAAAGAGGCTAATGTTAATGTAAATCCTCTTAAATGTAGACTTGCACGCTCGGACGAATAAGCGTAGCTAATAAGAGGTGGAACAGGTATGTAAAGCTTACCCTTTCTTTCTTTTGGCATGTCTTAGAGGTAAGTAAGATATGATATGATACGAGCTCTCTGGGGTAACTCTATTCTTACGATCCGAGCATGTCTACGATTCTTATTCACTTCTTGATGTTAGAATTCCTAATATAGTCGAGCTATGGTCCTTGTGTCTTTTATATGATTGGATAGTAAATGTTGCATAAAGAGTTTTTGTTCCTAAAGGATTCTATGTCGAATAAAGTCCGTAACTTTGTAGACGGGCTCGAGATCGCTTCGATACGTTCGTAGGGTCCTAATGCGAATAAAGTCCGTAACTTTCATAGGCGGGCTCGGATCGGTTTGATACATGTCTACGATCCCTCAAATCTCTCTTTAATGCAGTCCTAATGGTATTTAGAACAGATTTGACATGACTATCGTTTGATACTCGAGCGTTGATTTGTCTACTTATCTATAGAGTCTTAAAAGATGATTTATATGCATATGGTTTCTCACTACTCTGCTCGTGCGAGCTGTTATTACTTCTTTCACTGCGTCCCGGGCCAGGGCATGTATTCGTGCAACTCCACTGCATTATTCACCGCGTCCCTCACTAGAGGGCCGGGGCACGTTATTCACCGCGTCCCTCACTAGAGGGCCGGGGCACGTTATTCACCGCGTCTCTCACTAGAGGGCCGGGGCACGTTATTCATCGCGTCTCTCACTAGAGGGCTGGGGCACGTTATTCACCGCGTCCCTCACTAGAGGGCCGGGGCACGTTATATGTGTTATATCCCACATTTCGTACGTGAAAATATTGTGAGAAAGTTGCGGGAAGTTAGAGGTAAGGTTATTCTCCGATTTTGTTTTAACGTGCAAGTCGCTTGTAAATATTATGGGCATGGAATATTGAGGGTAAATGCGAAATTTGGAAGTTTCTATTAGTTCATGAATTTTGGAAAGGCTAATGTGGTTGTGGGTCCCACTTGTGTTATGGCCACTTGTTGTAAGGCATACAATTAAACATGTGTTCATTTTATGTTTTGATGGCCAAACGTAATGTTGTGGACAAGGATGACAAGTCAAGACTTCATCCTTTGGCATTTGGAGAATTCTAGAAATTTGAAGAAAATTTTGGAGGAAAAAGAAAAAAAAAAGAGAAAGGGAGGGCACATGACCGGCCATAGGCTTGGCCATGTGCATGGTCATGTGCAATATTAGTATATATATATGACTTATTAGTCATAAATTTCATGAGAATTCTAGAGAAATTGAGAGAGGAAGAAAGAAAGAAAGGAGGAGAAAAACAACCATGGCCATTCGGCCATGGTCTCTAAATTTTGTCCCCTTAAGTTTTGTTCCTAAAAATTATTTTCTTGACGTATTCCTACTAATTCAAGGGTCCTCTACAACGCGGTATGATAGGTTTGGAAGATAAGTCATTCGTTTCGTCGTTTTTGCATTCTAGTCAAGTGGAGGAGTTGAAGAGCAAAGGTAAGAATTCATGCTCTTTTATGTGTTATGTATGGCTTGTGAATGTTGTGGAGTGTAGTGGTGAATGAAATTCATGGAAATATGGGCATGGGGGTGTGGCCGTATGCATGGATGGGTTGCAAGGACAATGATTTAATTGTTTTATTTAGTGTCTTGATTGTTGTTGATGTCATGGACGAATTGTATATATTGTAGAGTGAAAGAATGGATGGAATATGTGAAATTATGCATGTGGTGTTGTTGGCCGTGGGTGTGTAGTAGCCGTGGGTGTGTGTGTGTTGTGTAGGAAGAATGAATTAAATATATGTAGTAAGTTGGTTGTTGTTGAAATGTATAGGAATGGGTGATAATGCATGAGAATCCATGGAAATGTGTGTGTTGTGTTGTGGCCGAGAATGATGATGTTGCGGCAAGTTATGGTGAGTTGATTTCACTTAATATTTTAGCTGATGTTGATGCGGAATCTATGATGAAAAATAAAGGTTTAATGGTTAGAAATGAAATGGAAGTCGGTTGTAGGCTAATGATGAAGTTGATGCAATGTTGGAATGTTCCTTTATACTTGCATAAATCATGTTGTTAGTGCATGGTTGTTAATAATGTGGCCGAGTTCTATTCTCGGATTGTTGTTGAATTTGGGCCGAGCCATATTCTCGGGGTGTTGAATTTATAGGGGAGATGCTGCCCAGATTTTTGTAGACAAGTGAGGAATTGGAGATTTGAAAGCCAAAAGGTTCACTATGGACAATTGGTAAGCATGACCATTTGCAAATTCTGGGCGAAACGGGATTCGTGATTGGACGAGC
>NW_026724981.1:0-5045 GCF_029784015.1 Lycium ferocissimum
CTTTCATAATTCTCGTCTAATTCTAATTATCATAACATATAAATTCATTCCATAACTTAAGACATCGAAATCTTACCTTTTCTTGAAATTTCAACCTTCATAACGGCGTTCTTTCACTTAACCAATTATACCATATCGGAGAGCACCTTGAACTTGTTAAGAATTCAAGAGGAACAAAATTTTTTGGATCAAGAACAAGGCTTCAAGAATTTTTTTTTTTTTTTTTCCTCTCTTTTCTCCTTGGAGCCGATGGCTTCTTTTTTGTCTTGATTTCTCTTCCACTTTCATGAAACTTCAGGCTCTTATCCCTTTTATAATTAATAACCACATGGGAAAATTAATTTAACCCATGGGCCTTGGCCATAAGTTGGCCCGGCCACTTCGTTAATTTTGGGCCCAAATTTTCTCTTTTCATGAATTGGGCCCAATAAGCTAGAATCCTTATTTCAAAATTTCCAAAACAAATTTCCAAAATTCCAATTTTGCCCTTAGGCCTTATCTCAGGTGTTTTCGCGCTCAAGCTTCCATAACCGGTTCACACATGCCTAAAAAAAAAAAATCAAATATGGCCTTATTTCCTACAAACAAGGATTATTCCGAACTTTCCAAATATGCAAAAATGCGGATGTAACAAAAGGGGGAAGCGAGGTGAGAGGAATGTAAGGATGAGATATAGCCGATTGATACGGTAGTGTATTTGATATGAACGCTTGACATTTGCTAAGGAGACCCTTCTTGAAGTGAATTAGTAAGGTCGGAAAGCGACAATGAGTGGATAGAAGTTCGGATAATGTTTAAGGTAATATAAGAAGTTCGCACAAACTTTGAGTAGTGTGACGCCAGAAAATGGACGTATATGAAGAGAAAGAGTATGACAAAGAGAACGGTATTGGATAGCTTAAGAGCTAATATAAAGGATGGAAATAACTTCGAGAAGGGAGCTCCCCCGAGGTACTTATGAGACTCCGGTAGGACTAATCGAACATTCGAGGACGAATGTTCCAAAGGGGGGAAGGATGTTATATCCCGCATTTTGTACGTCGGAATATTTTAAGACAATGACGAGAAGTTAAGGACAAGACTATGTTCTAAAATTATCTTAATGCATTAGTAGGTGATGAGCATTATTTATGGACGTTGGTAGTATGGAAATAATGAGAAAGGTTAAGGGTAAAAAGGAAAATTCGGAAAAGGGTTCATGGAAAATATTGCGGGGGAAAAAGGGCCAGGCGCTATAGACGCACAGCCACCTGATCAGTTGGAGAATGATATGATATTGTCCGGACGCGGGATGCCGGACGCGGGATACGTGGTTAAATGGATCGGAGCCGACGCCTCGGCAATAAGACATGTTCTATTTTGTATATATGAAATAAAAGTGTTTTCAAAAGCGAGAGTACAAAGTATATGGATCGGGCTGCACGTTCCGCGATGTATATGGATCGAGCTGCGCGTTCCGCGACGTGTATGTGGATCGGTACACGCGTTCCATTATTAAGCATGCATGGCATCCGCCCTGGTGGCACTCACGTATACGGGTTACTCCTTTTTATCCTATGATACGGTCTATGTTTCCGTACGGTTATTACTGCGCACGGGTTACGAGTTTCATACGTGACATGCTTCATATGTGATACGGCTTCCATGATATGTCTCATGTGTACCGAATACTCTCTTTATATGATATGCTCCACATTCTTACTATATTATTCTTGTTCACGTCTTACATACTCGGTACATTGCTCGTGCGGCCATACTTCTTCTTCGGGCTGCGTTCGTACCACACGGGTACACCAGAACGGATAAAAACGAGGATAGAAGATGTTCCGGCGAAGTTGGCAAGCTCATTTGGCCTGGAGTGTAGCCGAGTCGAGGACACGTGCGGGATTTCCGATTACGATTAGAGACTTTTCGGACGAGTCGTGGGTACCGAGAAGTTAATTACGTCGGTGGCTTCGTAGGCCAAAGTGTCGATTTGTATTATGATACGGGTTATATACGATTACAAATTCGAATTGCTCGGAAAAACGGAAAGAATATTTTAGTAAGCTTTGTCATATGTATTTGACTTAGAGGAAAAAAAATTTACGCATGGAATAAGAGTCGAGGAGGTTCGCTCGGCCCCCTAGGTAAAAGGGTCGGGTGCCCACGTCCACCCTAATCAAGATTGGGGTGTGACACTAAGTTCGAAATTTTATGATCGGTTAGATTTTGTCTCTTAATTTCCCCTTCTTGGAAGCTGTCAAGGAGATGCCCGGTTTTGCTAAATATTTGAAGGACTTGCTGACCAAGAAGAAAACGGTTCAACATGAAACCGTAAGTTTGACTCACACTATAAGTTCCATCATCTCAACTACTACTGTTCAGAAAAAGAGAGATCCTGGGGCGTTCACCATTCCTTGTTCTATTGGGCGCCATGATTTTGCTCGCGCTTTGTGTGATAATGGGGCGAGTATTAATTTGATGCCCCTTGCTATATACAAACAATCAAGTTTGGGGATGCCAAGGCCGATTACTATGAGGTTACAAATGGTCGATAGGTCTATCAAAAGACTTTGTTGGGGTGGTTGATGATGTACTTGTGCGGGTTGGTGATTTTATGTTGCCGTGATTTTGTGATTCTTATTTGTCTTGTTGATAGGGACATTCCTATTATTAAGGGAGACCTTTCCTTGCTACAGGGAGAGCTCTGATGGATTCGGAGAAAAATGAAATCAAGTTCCGAGTCAACGATGAAGAAGTGACTTTTCAGGCTAGCAAGGGGATGAAGTTACCAAGTGCTTACGAGAGCATTTCGATAATTGATTCGATTGATGTTATTGATGAAGCAGTGGAGTTCAAGATAGAAGAAGAAAGTTTGGGTGAAGCTACAAAATTTGTATTCTCGTTAACTTTGATCTTGAGGACATGGAAGGTTATGTGGAGACGATAAATTCACTTGTTGGGTTGGGATCATATTCCTACCAACCAAAGAAGGCTGAATCTTGATTTGGAAAATAGAACAACTCCTCCAGCCAAAACCTTCGATCATTGAGCCACCTAAATTGGGCTCCAAACGACTTCCCTACATGGTGAAGTATGAGTTCCTTGGTCCGGACAATATATTGCCGGTGATTGTGTTAGCTCGGGGCGAGGAGCGATTTTCTGACTTTTGGAGGTGTTAAGGGAGTATAGGCGTGCTATTGGTTGGACCATAGCAGACATTCGAGGTATTCCATCTAGGAGCGCGAGCACAAAATCCGGTTGGAGGAAGATAGCAAACCGAGGTGTAGAGCATCGAGCAGACTGAACGAGAATATGCAAGAGGTAGTCAAGAAGGAGATCATCAAATGGTTGGATGCGGGGTGGTTTACCCAATTCTTGATAGTAAATGGGTGAGCCCGATCCAATGTGTTCCTAAGAAGGGCGGCATCACGGTGGTGCCAAATGCAAAGAATGAATTGATCCCAACTAGAACCGTCACCGAATGGAGAGTTTGCATGGACTATCGCAAGCTCAACACAGCCACATGCAAGGACCATTTCCCCATGCCTTTTGTCACACCCCAATCTCACTAGGGTGTGATGGGCACCCGACCCCGTAATCGGAGCCGAGCGAACCCACTGACTCTTTCTACGTACCAATTTTTTTGAAATCTCTATGTCAAGTATACATAACAAGGCTGCTGAAGTATTCCTTTGTTGCTTAAAATTAAATAAAATATGTAACTATACAGAACTTGTATCGTAGTACAGACTGACTCCTGGAACCCACGACTCTGTCTGCAAAGTCTCTAACTGTAATCAAAAATCACAGTACGTGTGCTATGACTCGGCTACACTCCGGGCCAAGTGGAGCTTGCCAATATGCTGGAACATCTTCTATAATGTCTCCTACTCATACAGTGTACTGCGCGGCATGAAACGCTTGACCCAGAAAGGGTCGATGCGAGCAATGTACTGAGTATGTAAGACATGGATAATAACATAGTAAGGAATATAAACATGAATGAAACGGGACATCGTATCGTGAGATCAAGAAAATAACTTTTTGCATAGGAACACCCTTTTGGGGCGGATATCATGCATGCTTGTTGTCTTTGTGAAAACAAAGCATTTCTTTTCATAGGCATAGAAAGTAGAATTTATATCGTATCATAATGTATCATAGCATAGCATAGTATATCGTAGTATCATAGCATAGCATAGTATATCATAGTATCATAGCATAGCATAGTATATCATAGTATCATAGCATAGCATAGTATATCATAGTCAAGAATATATCGGCTGCCCGCATAGTATAATTCCCGCGTCAGGGCACCCGCGTCCGGGATGATATCAAGTCAAGTACGGATACATGCACCGTGAGTATAACCCAGCGCCTATAGCGCTCTGCCCTTTTTCCCCAGTTTTCCCCAAATACATTTTTATACATAGATATATATATATATCATAGCATGCAGGGGAGCCCAAGAAAATCGTGTACTTATCGGAGTGACGTAAGGTCGGAAACCTCCGATCGCTTTATGGAGTAATCATGGTCGCTTTGTCTCGCCTTGGAAGGACGATGATCATAAGGCGAGACTATCAACATAGAACGTGTCATAGCATATCGGGTTGTAGACATGGCATAAGTGACATCGTAGAATCATAGGTAATAGGGAATCATATTCACCATAGAATCATAGGTATCATAGAATCGTAGTAGTCATAGGATCACGGTCTTCATAGGATCGTAGTCGTCATAGGATCATAGTATTCATAGGATCAGACATCCTAGCTTCATAGTCATCGTAGGATTTCAGTCGTTGTTTAGGTCATAAAAATTGGCAACATTAGAGAACTTAGTTTTAAAGAAAAATGTATATTTTGGAAAATGGCAATATTGTAAAACTTGGTTTTGAAGAGAAAGAATATTTTGGAAAACAACTTGTAAACTTTTAGTGAGGAAAAATCATGCGTTGGGGTTAAGGGCTTAGTTAAAACAATTCTTATTTAGTAGTCAAAAAGATGTCCAAAAAGTTTCCTTACATTATAGAATAAAAGTAAACTTAATGGAACAAT
>NW_026724982.1:0-14676 GCF_029784015.1 Lycium ferocissimum
CTTCCCTTTTTGTTTGAAACCCCCGGTTTCTTTAAAAAGGAAAATATTGGGCTTTTAAATAAAGTGAACCCTTTTGGAAATGTTTTTTTGACTTGCATATGTTTTCCCTTTTTTAACTTATATCGGGTGCTTTATATTTAAGACTATAGATAAATGTTAGTATATTTGTTGTCCAATGCACCATCATAATACTGTCATTAATAACGAGTATTTTAAGGCGAGACTACAGCTAAGAATAGTACTAGAGAAACATAGTATGATATCATGGGCATCATAGACGTCAATTCATAGACCTTGAAATCCGTAGAACATAGTGTCATAGCTAAGAAATAGAGATGAGGATCAAAAACTAGTTTTACCACATCCCGTTTCGTATTCACATTGAATCCTTTGCTTAGAAATCTTGGTCATGGAATCATTTTTGGTCGTACTTATAAGTAACATATTCTTTCTTTTCTACATCATCGTTATCATCATTGCCTTTAGAAGTATTCATTGATAAAGGTACTTGTCGATTTGATAACGAGAATAAGGATCAAGGTTTCTTTTTCGATTCGGCTTAAAGTAAATCAAGCGGAACAATACGAAAACTGGGAAACAATGGGCCCACCTTGGGTCAAATGAGGCGGCGTACACGATGGACGTGTAATACGTTTCGTGACATTACTTAGGAGAGTTTTAGGGTAGTCGGGTCTTATTTATGCAAGCTCTGGAGGTCTAGGAGGTTTTTATCACCTTTTGCACCATTTCTATTTCAATTCTACTGAATGAATAGTAACTATTTTCAATCTGCGATTTCGAGAAAAGGAATGGTCCCCAAGGCCCGTATCCAACCCTATTACATTTAGGACATGCCAAGAAAGGGAAGTGAAGTCTTACATACCTCTTTTCGCTCCCTCTGCCGCTCCAAATCCAAGTTCCAAGTTCGCCAGAATCTACATTTTGGTCACATTTGCCAAACGTCAATTAGAGCACTTAGAAGTTCAACCTTGACTTCGCATTTGTCTACGAATTTTGGCAAAAGCATTTCCGTAAATGCGCCATCCCCGAGATTCTAACTCGGTAAATTTTAATCAACAACAATCCGGGAATTCAACCCGGCCAAACTACCAATAATACCAACAATTGTTCAATCTTATTCAATTCCATCCACATAACTTTCAAAACGATTCAATCAACATATTAATCCATCCAACACCTTCCAACTCCAATAAAACTAATAACAATACCTTTCCTTTTTCTTCCAAATTCATAAGCTATATTAACAACATTATTTCCATCAACACAAGAAACTACACCAAAATCATATAAATTTTCCAAAAACAGCCCGCGACACTACAACTTTAACATAAATCATTAAACATTCATTCTTTCATCATAATATTCCACAACAAACAACAACCAACATGCTACATACACACACGGTCACACCATACACCACCACCGGCTACAACACAACTTCTAAATTTCATGGATTTCATTCATTCATTCATACTAAATGTATACAAATTTCTCATGATCACAACAACAATCAAAATACTAAATAGAAATTTATTCATCACTTTCTACCATCACAACTCTATTCGGCCATAACTACAACATGCATGACCTCATGTTTTTCATTCATTTCTCCATTCTACAACATGCACATGACCATCCATAACATCAAGAGGAAGTGAATTCTTACCTTTCTTCCTTGATTCCTCACTTGGCTAGAACTTGAGATTGCAACAAAGAGTGACCCCTCTCTTCCAAAAATTATACCATGTTGAAGAGGGCCTCCAAATTAGTGGAGATACATGAAGAAACAAATTTTTGGAACAAAATTCCCATGACTTATTTTTTCCATGGGGTGGCCGGGTGTCACACCCGATCTTACTAGGGTGTGATGGGCACCACCTCATACTCGGAGCCGAGCGAACCCGGCCGACTCTTCCGCACGTATGAACTACACCGTTTTTTTTGTTTTGACTAGCATTAACATACATAGCACAATTATGAACATAAACTAGTAAGCTTTACGGTCATACTATACGACGGGGACAATCGGGAGTACCAATCTTGTACATATCCGTACGAGCCTCTAAACATAAACATATACATGGGAGGGCCGAGTCTTTGCCGGCCCGAATGTGTACACCAAAAGTAGTACCGAGGAACTCGGGCTCCTAAACAACCGGAGCGTTGCAAAAATGTCGCCGAGAGAACTCTAGGGATCAACTCCGGCTATCCGCCGACTGCGCGGCATGAAACGCGGCCGCCCACATGAAGGGCGTCGGTACGAGATAGTGAACAGTATGTAAGACATGAAAAATAAAATAAACAAGAGCATAGATTATAAGTAACAATATCGTGGGCGGTCGTGGATATATATCGAGATAAGAAAGTAAATTGTGCATAGAAACACCTTTCGGGCCGGATGCCATGCATGCTTGTTTTTCCTTTTTAGAAAGAGAGTATTTCTTTTCATAGACATAGAAAATAGAATTTATGTCATGTCATAGTGTATCATAGTATCATAGCGTAGCGTAGTATATCATAGTGTCATAGCATAGCATAGTATATCATAGCATAGTAAATCATAGCACCGAACGATGTCGGCTCGCCCACATAGCAAATCCCGCGTCCGAGCATCCCGCGTCCGGGATGATATCAAGTCAAGTACGGATACATGCACCGTGAGTAACCCAGCGCTCATAGCGCTCTGCCCTTTTCCCCAGTTTTCCCCAAATACATTTTTAAACATATATATATATATATATATATACCATAGCATGCAGGGGAACCCAAGAGAAATCATGTACCTATCGGAGTGACGTAAGGTCGGGAACCTCCGATTATGTTATAGAATAATTAAGGGCGCTTATCTCACCTTGAAGGGATGATTAATATAAGGCGAGACTATTAGTGGAGAGCAATATCTTGAGAAAGTATAACATAGAATTATAGGGCATCATTCGTGTACTTAGAATCTTTAAAGGAAAACACTATTCATGAGTAGAGCCGAGGATTCAAGAAATAGTTTAACGTTCTCATCTCGGCACTGGAATCATAGACTTGAAATCTTTAATCATGGAATCATCTTTTTTTTTCATCATAGAGTCATAGTCGTCGTCTTAGTCATTAAGGCTTGCAATATTGTAAAACTTAGTTTTTGGAGAAAACGAGTATTTAGGAAAACATTTGTAAACTTTTAGGAAGGAAAATCATGTTTTGAAATCAAGGGATTAGTTAAAACAACTATGATTTAGTAATTAAAATAATAACCAAAAACTTTCCTTAGTTATTAAATGAAAATAAGTCAAGGGGGACAATAGGGAAGAATTCGGGAATAGTGGGCCCACCTCGAGTCAAATGAGGCGGCATATCAAATTTACGTATATTACAATTCATGGCGTCACTTGGGAGGGTCTTAGGGTGATAGAGTCCTATTTGTGTAAGTTCTGGATGTCCAAGAAGTTTTTCCAACATTTTATGCAAGTTCTAATTCAATTCTACTGAATGAACAGTAACTATTTTCAATCTTAGATTCCGAGAAAAGGAATGGTCCTCGGGACACGTAGTCGACTTAGTACGTCCAAGACATGCCATAGAAAGAAGGGTGAAGCCTTACATACCTTTTTCCGCTTCTTACGCTCCTCCAAATTCAAGCTCCAAATCCGCCAAAAATCTACAATTTGGTCATGTTTACCAAACCTTAGTTAGAAGCCTTCATGAGTTGATTCTTCAAAATAACACTTGTCTACCGAAATTTCGGCAGCATTTCCTCCGTAAATACACATTCCCGAGAATATGGCTCGGCCAATTCTCATCAACAACAACCGAGAATGGAACCGGCCACAATATCAACAATAAAACTAACAATATCTCCAAACATATTCAATTTAATTCAATAACGTTTCATTCGCCTTCAAATGAACTACGTACATTCAAACTCACATTATTGATCAATATATATTATTCAAGCCATTCAAATACGATTTAGAAGCATTCCAAACTAATCCATACATCATACAAACAATATTATCACCCCTAGTCCGAAACCTTCCATTTCCATAGAGACAACAATAATACATTTCTTTCTTCAAAATTCATCGACGATACTAATAATCCACTCCTTAACAACATTGTTTCCATAGATTAGAAAGCATATTAAAATCACATTAAATTCTAAATCACCAAAGCAACTAAATCAACTTGAGTCATCTTATTTTCATCACAAAATCCATAACCAACAACACCAAATGTTACATAAAATTAGTCACACACCTCTCCCTCCAAAACAGCCCACACACAACTACAACATCAACTGTATGACTTCATGAGTTTTATTCATTTTCCTACACATAACAACAACAAGCAACACACTACACAACGTTAATCCATTTTCTTTCCATACAACATCACACACACGGCTAATCATGGAAGCCCACATAGCTACAATATGCATGGTTTCATGTTTTTTATTTATTTATAGTATTCTACAACATCCCTAAAGTGTCCATAACATATAAAGGAAGGTTGGTTCTTACCTTTTTCCTTGAATTCTTCACTTAGCTATAATAGAAGACTTTCCAAGGATATGTGTTTTCTTGCTTCCATGGATAGCTTACTATGTCAAGAACCTTTCAAGTTGTTTGGTAGAGGCACAATAACCCTCTCTCTCTTCTTCTTTTTTTTTTTTTTCTCTACGGTTTTTTTTTTTCAGCTTGGCCGAATGGCCTTGCTTGTTTTTCTCCTTCTTTCTTTTGTTCTTAGATTCTTGAAATTTCTAGAGAGTAATATAAAAATCATGAAGACTTAGTCTTCTTTAAATAATGCAAAATTAAAGCCTTTAAGTGGGCTTAAGCCACAAGTGGAAGACCAACTTGGCCCAAGTATTCTCATAAAAAAAATGATTCCAAGCCCAATTTTTCTCTTGACAAATTGTCATTGGAAATAATTTTTCCTCAAGTTCCAAATTTGCCCTTAAGCTCTCCCCATATTTTCACGGGTCATTTGCGAATTTTCCTTTTACCCCTTGACCTTTCTTATTAATTCACTTCAAGGTTTTCATAAAGCCATTCATAGGCTTAGCACAATAAAAATATGACCTTGCTTATTAACTTCCCGCAAATGTCTTGAATTATCCGAACGCTCAAAATGCGGGATATAACATCCTTCCCCTTTGGAACATTCGTCCTCGAATGTTCGACTAATCTCATAGTGTATTATGACACTTCGGGGAGGTTTCCTCCATAGATGCCTCACATGTCGCTTAACATATCTATTTTGGAAGCCCGGTACTTCAAGCGTTGAGCCATTAACACGCTACCGAACACGGCCTTATCTTTAAACTCGAATTGTCTCTCGGTTTAGGTCTAACATATCCTTCTCCCCTTTCTCGCTAGTCTAGTCCGTCCCAACCTCTCATACTTCCTCGAGTTTCCCAATACGTCTAATATAAGGCGCGATATATATATATAACATTGTAAAACCTAAATTAGTCGATACATATATATTATAGAAGAATACTAGTAATATACCGTAACTTCGGGGGGGGGGATACATGTCTACCGCTACTACCATCGTGGGCTAAATATTCTACACCTGTCGATATACATATGTATAAAATGACTATTAACTAGCATAGCAAAAATTCGTCCAAACGGCCCCGCGTTCAATCCTATCCTAATTCTAGGGCTATGATGACTCACCGCTATTTCGCCGATCCCCAAACTCCATAGTCTTGTCCTACCCGCGTCTTCTTATGATCTCTATTATTCGGCAATCGCGCATCACATTCCCCCGACCGCAAACAAAAGCAAGCTCGTATGTCAAATAACGATGTTCGAATATGTAGAATTTCTTATAAACGCGCGCACCGCGGTGGGGTCACCCATCCTAGAATTGCTCCCACCCGAGCACCCCAAAAAACTCGGCACCCGATCCGGTGCCTTAATGTCGAAATTTTCGCGTCCCCTTTTTTCACATGGCCTTTGCTACTCCTTTTTCGCGACCCCAATCAAACTTTACAACTTCCGAGACATTTTCGTAACCGTCCTTTCTTTTAAGGACCGTCTCATCTCTTTTTAGTTCCTAATGTTCACCTTCCGCGCATGGCAGAGCCCTTCTTCTCCCCCGACATCGGCGGAGTGCGAATACACGAGAGGTGGCCTCGTTATCTTACCTTTCCTCCCCAACATTTACCGCCTCCGACTCATCATCTTACCCTTCTCGGCTTTCCGCTCTCATCTTCACGGGCGCTTACGCCGAAATCGACCTTTGGATTAGAAATAAGGAAAATCTCTACTTATTATGGCTCTATCGCACGATCATGGATACAAGGAAGGTCGGATTCCTAGATGCCCCGTAGCCTCGCTGTCTATAAGATGTGGCGCGCTTCACACACTCATAAACGAGGACTCTCCGGACACGACTTTAGACAAACCCTAGGACCGACCGCTACGATACCACTTTGTCACACCCGACTTTACTAGGGTGTGATGGGCACCCGACCCCATTTTCGGAGCGAGCGAACCCTCGGACTCTTATTACACATATGAACTCGTTTTTTTTTTTTGTTAAGACAAAATGAAGTAAAATACATAGCACAATTTTTTTCATAAAATCTTTTCGTCATTTCACAAGGGACAATCGATTGAAAGTATGAGGGCTAATGGTATAATAAAACACGTCTACGAGCCTCTAAACATAGTAAACATATACATAGGGAGGGCCGCAAATGTCTCTAGCCCGAATGTGTATATCATAGCACATGGGCGGCGACTCGGCTACACTCCGAAGCAAGCGGAGTTCGCAAAAACTTCGCTTTGAAGACATCTTCTAGGGATCAACTTCCGTCGCCATGTGTACTGCCGCGGCATGAGACGCGGCCCCCGAAGAAGAGGGGTCGGTACGAACAATGTACCGAGTATGTAAGACATGAATAATAACATAGTAAAAAGATGTATACATGAACAATAACCGCATAGATTATAGTACATGCCAATATCGTGGGGAGTACATAGGATATATATATGGAGAACATAGAACATATCATAGAATAGAAACACCGTGCATATGAATGCCCCTGGGGGCGGATGCCATGCATGCTTGTTTTTCCTTTTTAGAAAGAGAGTATTTCTTTTCATAGACATAGAAAATAGAATTTATGTCATGTCATAGTGTATCATAGTATCATAGCATAGCGTAGTATATCATAGTGTCATAGCATAGCATAGTATGTCATATAGCATAGCAAAATCATAGCACCGAACGATGTCGGCTCGCCCACATAGCAAATCCCGCGTCCGGGCATCCCGCGTCCGGGATGATATCAAGTCAAGTACGGATACATGCACCGTGAGTAACCCAGCGCTCATAGCGCTCTGCCCTTTTCCCCAGTTTCCCCAAATACATTTTTATACATATATATATATATATATATAGCATGCGGGGGGCCCAAGAAAATCATGTGTCCTATCGGAGTGACGTAAGGTCGGGAACCTCCGATTATATTATAGAATAATTAAGGGCGCTTATCTCACCTTGAAGGGATGATTAATATAAGGCGAGACTATTAGTGGAGAGCAATATCTTGAGAAAGTATAACATAGGATTATAGGGCATCATTCGTGTACTTAGAATCTTTAAAGGAAAACACTATTCATGAGTAGAGCCGAGGATTCAAGAAATAGTTTAACGTTCTCATCTCGGCACTGGAATCATAGACTTGGAACCTTTAATCATAGAATCATCTTTTTTTTTTTCATCATAGAGTCATAGTCGTCGTCTTAGTCATTAAGGCTTGCAATATTGTAAAACTTAGTTTTTGGAGAAAACGAGTATTTAGGAAAACATTTGTAAACTTTTAGGAAGGAAAATCATGTTTTGAAATCAAGGGATTAGTTAAAACAACTATGATTTAGTAGTTAAAATAATAACCAAAAACTTTCCTTAGTTATTAAATGAAAATAAGTCAAAGGGGACAATAGGGAAGAATTCGGGAATAGTGGGCCCACCTCGAGTCAAATGAGGCGGCATATCAAATTTACGTATATTACAATTCATGGCGTCACTTGGGAGGGTCTTAGGGTGATCGAGTCCTATTTGTGTAAGTTCGGATGTCCAAGAAGTTTTTCCAACATTTTATGCAAGTTCTAATTCAATTCTACTGAGTGAATAGTAACTATTTTCAATCTTAGATTCCGAGAAAAGGAATGGTCCTCGGGACACGTAGTCGACTTAGTACGTCTAAGACATGCCATAGAAAGAAGGGTGAAGCCTTACATACCTCTTTTCGCTCCTTACGCTATTCCAAATTCAAGCTCAACTTCGCTAAAATCTACAATTTGGTCATGTTTAC
The DNA here is from genome assembly GCF_029784015.1 of Lycium ferocissimum. NCBI lineage: Eukaryota > Viridiplantae > Streptophyta > Magnoliopsida > Solanales > Solanaceae > Lycium > Lycium ferocissimum. The sequence goes on from NW_026724982.1 coordinate 8,348, forward strand.
CAAATGTTAGTTCAAGTGTCTAGAAGTAAAATCTCAAAGTGACACTTGTCTACCGAAATTTCTAAAAGACTTCCTCCGTAAATACATCATTCCCCAAGAATCATCTTAGCCAATTCTCATCAACAACAATCCGGAATTCAACCCGGCCAAACTAGCAATCATAATATCGCAACCATATTAACAATTTCCAATTTCAATCCAAGATACATTCTAACAACTTAATCAATATACTACTTCCATCAAGACCTTCCAACTCCAATGAAAACAATAACAAACTAATAATTCATATACCAACAATATCATACAAGTCTCATTATCTTCCATACACTCAAGAACATAATATTCAATTTAATTGCCTCAATCACAAGTCTCCAATTTCTACAACTTCACAAGGTTATTAGGCATTCATTAGCAACATAGTATCCACAACACAACAACAACCAAAGTACTAAATAAAATTGGCTCATCTTCTTTCACCTTACAACTCACACACACGGCTACATACATGTCACACACACCTAGCTTCAACATACATGCACAACTACAATCTCTCCAAACTCATTCAACTTTCATTTTCCACAACAATAGCAACCAAACACCAAGTAACACAATTAGAACATGATTTTCACACACACACATGTAGAACACCTCACGGCCACACCTCTATCCTCATGCCTTTCATGACTTTTATTTATTTATAGTATTCTACAACATCCCTAAACACCCATAACATATAAAAGAGGAGTTAAACCTTACCTTTTCCTCAACTCTTCACTTGGTTAAGAACTCCTACTTGCATGGATATAAAACTTTTCTTGCTCCAATGGATACCTCACCTTGTTAAGGACCTTTCAATTAGTAGAAAATAATTTTTGAAGAAAATTTTCCAAGGTTTCTTGTTGGTTGAAGCTTGGCCGAATGCCTTGCTTGTTTTTCTCCTTCTTTTCTCCTCTTTTCTCTTCTTGAAATTTCTAGACAATTTTTGGATAATAAGATGACTTAGTCATCTTTAAATAATGCAAAATTAAATCCCTCATGGGCTAAGCCCAAGTGCATGGCCGGTTGGGCCTTCTCCCCTAAAAAAAATATTCCAAGCCCAATGTTATTCTTCCATGACAAATTGTAATTCACCAAATTATTTCTCAAGTTCCAAATTTACCCCTCGCCTTCCTTCATATTTCCACGAAACGTATTTGCGAATTTTCCTTTATGCCCTTGACCTTTCTTAATAATTCCGCTTCTAATTACTTCATAAGCCATTCATAGGCTTAGCAAAATAAAAATGGGGCCTTGCTTGTCGTCCTCCCGCAATTGTCTTGAATTATCCAATTGCACAAAATGCGGGATATAACACGAATGGCCCCCTTAAGTCTCTCCTTCATCTTTTGTTTTCTCTCTTTTCTCCAAAGTCTTGAATTAAATAGATGAACTCTCTCATGTGTATATATATATATATAGTATTAACATGTGAGGGCACATGCTCTCTCTAGATTTTTCCTTTCTTTCCCCTTTCTTTTATTTTCTAGAATTTTCTTTTCTTTTTCTTTGAATTTTCTAAATAAAAAATGACTCACTTTGTCATCTTTTCCATTCCCATTTTTGTCACATGGCCAACATGCCCCTTTTGGAACTTTCATGAAACTCATGTGAAATTCCCGTTTTACCCTTTGACTTTTCTCAATATTACCATTTTGTCCCTAACCTTCCGCATTATTTCCACGGCCCATTTTACGAATTTCTCTTCTTGCCCTTAGCCTTTCTCAATATCCCCACAATACCAATACCCATAAATAATATTCCTAACAACTCGGACATTAAGATTATTTTAGAACATCGTCTTGTCCTTAATTTCTTACCATTATCCCACAACGTCCGAACGTACGAATTACGGGCTAAAACAGTTATGTTGGATTTAACAAGAACGAGTATGAAGGAAAAGGACAAGCGTAAGAAGGGATCCTCCCGATAGTATCATACCACCCCGGGAGATCGGTTTGAACATTCGAGGACGAATGTTCTAAAGAGAGGGGAGGATGTTATATCCCGCATTTCGTACATGAAAATATTGTGAGGAAGTTGCGGGAAGTTAGAGGTAAGGCTATTCTCCGATTTTGTTTTAATGCGCAAGTCGCTTGTAAATATTATGGGCATGGAATATCGAGGGCAAATGCGGAATTTGGAAGTTTCTAGTTCATGAATTTTGGAAAAGCTAAGGTGGTTGTGGGTCCCACTTGTGTTATGGCCACTTGTTGTAAGACATACAATTAAACATGTGTTCATTTTATGTTTTGATGGCCAAACACATGTTGTGGACAAGGATGACAAGTCAAGACTTCATCCTTTGGCATTTGGAGAATTCTAGAAATTTGAAGAAAATTTTGGAGGAAAAAAAAAAAAAAAAAAAGAAGAAAGGGAGGGCACATGACCGGCCATAGGCTTGGCCATGTGCATGGTATATATATATATTAGTGTATATATATGACTTGTTAGTCATAAATTTCATGAGAATTCTAGAGAAATTGAGAGAGGAAGAAAGAAAGAAAGGAGGAGAAAAGCAACCATGGCCATTCGGCCATGGTCTCTAAATTTTGCCCCCTTAAGTTTTGTTCCTAAAAATTATTTTCTTGACGTATTCCTACTAATTCAAGGGTCCTCTACAACGTGGTATGATTGGTTTGGAAGATAAGTCATTCGTTTCGTCGTTTTCGCATTCTAGTCAAGTGGAGGAGTTGAAGAGCAAAGGTAAGAATTCATGCTCTTTTATGTGTTATGTATGGCTTGTGAATGTTGTGGTGTGTAGTGGTGAATGAAATTCATGGAAATATGGGCATGGGGGTGTGGCCGTATGCATGGATGGGTTGTAGAACTAAATTCATTTAGTGTTTGGTTGATGATGTTATGGATGGTTGCATATGTTTGGCATGTAGAAATGAACGGAATTCATGGAATTATGTAGAGTGGAACTTGGGCCGTGTAGGGGCTGATTTTAGAAAAATATGATGAACTCATTTTATATAGTATTTTGGTTGTTGATTGTTGTAGATTATGTGATGAAAATGAAGGCTTGATGACTCAAATGGAAGTCGGAAATGTTGCGGGCTGTTTTGGAGAGCAATATGATTTTAAAATAGATTCTTGTGTGCATGAGAATAATGATCGTTCGCATGCGGATTGTTGATATAATTTATGAGTTTGAAAGAAATAAATGTATTGTTGGAGTTCTTATGGCATTTGGAAGGTTTGGGTTAGAATGTCTTGAACATGTTGAGAGTTGAGTATTGATATTGTTGTTATGATTGTTGGTTTGGCCGGGTTGAATTCCCGGATTATTGTTGATTACAATTGCCGAGCTAGATTCTCGGGGATGCTATATGTACAGGGGAAATGCTGCCGAAATTTCGGTAGACAAACATGAATTTAAGTTGAACTCTTGGAAGCTATAACTCACAATTGGTAAACATGACCATTTGTAGATTTTGGAGAAAACGGGATTCGAATTTGGAGCAGCGTAAGAGGCGGAAAAGGTATGTAAAGCTATTCCTTTCCTTCTCTTGGCATGTCCTAGGTGTGCTAGGTTCGGATTTGAGCCCTGGGGGTTTTCTCGTTCATAGAAATCCAAGTCCGATTTGAGCACTATTCATTCAAAGGTGATTGAATTAGGATCTTTATATCTTGATTGGAAAAATGCTCAACATCTATAACTTGCGTAAATGTAATTGAATTGCCTTGAAACTTTCATAAATGACTCCATTGAGTTCTATTATATATTTTGTGGAATAATAATGTTCCTAATATGATTATCGCTTCGGTTCTTAAAAATGGCTTCTGAAATACTCGTAACTTCCTCGCACTAAGTCAGGTCGACTCGAAACTTGTTTCTGGGCTTTTAGGTGATAGTAAGTAAACGTGAGTTTGACTTTTTTTTTCAAAACCACTCCGAAGGGGGTGTGAGATCTTATTATTTAAACTTTTCAAAACCACTCCGAAGGGAGTGCGATATCTTATTATATAAGACACTTCAAACCACTCCGGCGGGGTGCGAGATTTTACTATTTCATTCCACAACGCTATTATTAGTATTACTATTATTATTATTGTTATTAATATTATTAATACGCCCGAAGGGGCTAGGACTAGTATTATGTCACGAGTGGCATGCCCGAAGGGGCTGGGGTAGCCGTATGTCACGAGTGGCATGCCCGGCGGGGCTAGGAATATTATGTCGGGGCCGCATGTCCGAGGGGCCGGGATAGACGTATGTTGGACCGGCATGCCCGAAGGGGCCATCTTTATTTCGGGACCAGCATGCCCGGGGGCCGGATAGACGTATGTCGGGACCGGCACACCCGAAGGGGGATTATTACCATTAGTATCATTATTATCATTGTTGTTTTCATTACCATTACTATCATTATTATTATTATTAGGCGGAAGGGACCATCATTATTACCGTCCGAAGGACTGTTGAGATACTATATTTAAATTGTGCATTCTAGAACTGGTGTACTCTGTAGTTAGATCATGTATGCTTGAAGAACGTGTGTTCACCCGCATTATTTACTTAAGGATTGTTCTAAGACCCCGTGTGTACATTTATGCTTCCTCCAGCGAGGGCTGCAGGTAATGAGCTTGATCGTGGTTTCTTCTCTTCTAAATTAAGCTATGGTTATTATTTGTTATCGCTTTACATACTCGCACATACTCCGTACGACCCCCTTTCTTTGGGGTTGCGTTTCATGCCACGCAGTACACCTGCATGAAGAAAAGACTTTGCTAGAAGTTGTTCCCGCGGGATTGGCGAGCTCCATTTCGGTTCGGAGTGTTGCCGAGTCAAGCACTTTTGTCATGGTATTTGTATATCCTAGAGACTTTGCAGACAAGTGTCCTGTGGATAGGGTGTCGAGGAACGCGAATCGGTTATAGATGTTAAAAGAGTGTGTATTTTCAGATGTTGCCAGTTGGCAAAAATTTATGTGATTGACTGAAGGTTTTCATAACCCGGGTAAAAAAAAAAAAAAAAACAGTGATCTCTATGTTGAAAGGCTTTATGTCTTAAAAAGTTTTTAAAATGACAGGTTTTAATAACGCGAACGTTTAAGGGTTCGCTCGACTCTGAGGAGAGTCGGGTGCCCATCACACCCTAGTAAGGTCGGGGTGTGACACGAATGAAGAAGTGGAGTGAAGAAGGTAAGGTTCAATCTTCATTTTCATATGTTATGCATGGTTTGTGGATGTTTTGGAGTGTGAAAATGAATGGAATTCATGATAGTATGGTGTGTTAAAGTGTAGCCGTGTATATGTTGCTTGGTGTAGGCATGATGAACAAATTTTATTTAGTGTTTGGTTGATGTTGTTGTGGATTTTATGATGTAAAATGAAGGTTTAATGGTTCAAAATTGAAGTTGTAATCGTGTGGGCTGATTTAGAAATTAAAGTGATTCAAATATGCTTCCTTGTATTTATGATAATAATGTTGTCAATGTGTGAATTGTGGGTGTAGTTGATGAATTTGGAAGAAAGAAATGTGTTGTTGTTGTTCCTATGGAAATTGGAGGTTTCGGGTTGCATGGCACATTGGATGGGTTGTTTTGAATATTTTGCGGATTGTTTGAAATGTTCTTGAACCTTGTTTGAACGGTTTCGGATTAGTACTTGAATGTGTGCGTTGATGTTGACTTGAATATATATAGTTGAATTGAATGTAAATGGAAAGTTGTCGAAGTATGTAGAAAGGAGTTACTAATGTTAGAATGCGTTTTGAATTGATTATTGATGTTGCTTATATGGTTGTAGGTATTGTTGTGGATGAATTGGGCCGAGTTGAATTCTCGGGGTTGTTGGATTTATAGGGGAAATGCTGCCCAAATTTCTATAGATAAAGTGCTAGCTTGGAATTGGATTCCTAAGTAATTATGACTAATGTTTGATGCTTAATGACGTTGTTGTAGATTTTGGGAAGCCGACACTTAAATTTGGATTAGCCTAGGAAGCGGACGAGGTATGTAAAGCCTAACCCTTCTTTCCTTTGGCATGTCCTAGTTGTAAGTAGGCTATGACACGAGCCTCGAGGTAACTATTCTTGCGATCCGAGTATGTCTATGATTCGTATTCACTTCTTGATGTCCGCACTCTTCATGTAATTGAGCTATGGTCTTTACGTCTTTGTGTATGTTGGATTTCAATGTGCAAAAAAAAAAAAAAAAAAAAGAAAGAAATTTTGATCTTAAAGGATTCTATGTCTAAAAGTGTCCCTAACTTTCGTAGACGGAACCGGATCGCCTCGATATGCTCGTAGGAGGCTCGTAACGTATAGTGACTATACCTCCCAT
>NW_026724983.1:0-4857 GCF_029784015.1 Lycium ferocissimum
CCCCCCCCCCTTTTATCTACTTGCTCTTCATGAATTTCATCCTTTTTCTGCACAACAAAAATCCACAAATATCCATAACATACAAAGAAGGATGAATTCTTACCTTGTTTTTTAATTCTTCACTTAACAAAAATTTCCCCAACTTGTATGAATATGAACTTTTCTTCCCCCAAATGAATACTCCCCTTGTTAAGGGCCCCCCAATTATTGAAAATGATTTTTGGAGGAATTTTTTTCCAATCTTTCTTGGCACTTTGCTTTTGGAAAAGGCCCTTTGGGGGAAAATTTTTCCCTTCTTTCTCTTTTCTTATTTCTTGAAATTTCAAAGGGGTTAGGGGTTTCTTTGGGAAGACTTAGTCTTCTTTTAATTCCCATGAATTTAACCCATTTTGGCTTGGCCCATCAAGGGGGAAAGGCCACCTTGGGCCAACCCAACCCCAAGCCCATTTTTTTTTTTCCATGCAACTCATGCAAAAATTATTTCCAAACCCCAAAATTTCCCCTTCCGTCTTCCTCCATAATTCCACGAGGCATATTAAGTTTCCCCAAAATACCTTCCTTTTCCCCAATAATTCCGTTCAATTGCTTCATGGCCATTCATATACTTAACGAAAAAAAAAAAATAAGACCTTGCCGCCGCCCTCCCCAATTGTCTTAAAAATTACCCCAAACCCAAAAACAGGGATATAACACTTAAAATTTCCCAATCATGAAAAAACGGGAACACTTAAAGACCCCAAATATACACAAAAAACCCAAACTTTTTATACCTTTCCCTCCCCCCCTTCACAACCATGTAGTAAATCAACAACAAAAATAACAGCAACATAAATCATTCCCCATGATTTCTAGCCACAAGATGGCTCAAGAACACATCTCAAAATAGTTCACAACACTACCAAAGCTCTAGTATGATTTTCAATCTCTATATCACAAATTCTTCATCAAACAAGTTGGCTAGAACTTAGATAAGCTCAAATACATGAAGGAGGCATGAAATATTACCTCAAACAACAAGAACAACTCCAACTCAGATTACTTCATCTTAAAGGATGCTCCAACTAAACCCAAACTAAAAGATAAACAATTTTCCCAAAAGATTTGCCAAACCCTTTTGGATCCAACCCACCTTGTTTCCCCTTTGGGTTTTGTCAACTTGGTATGGAAATTGAGAGGGGTTTGGGAGGAGGGGTTTTGGGGAATGAGAAATGACTCAACAATAAGCTCCATGAATTAAATAGAACAATCTTCCAAAATTAGCCGCCTTAAAGTACGACCAAATATAGGGGTACATTTTTGGGGCCGTTCTAGCAAAGGGTTTTCCCCAATTTTGTTTTTAAAACCCAAGGTGCCCACAATGTAAGGGTAGTACATAGTATTTATGGATGGTCTATCTTGGCCAACAACCCTCTTTTTGATGAAACGCGTTCTCTTCAATTCGTTTAACCTCTAAACCTTCCAATATCTACCAAACATGGTCTTAAACCTGTGTATCGTTAAAATTGACATGACTAATCACTTTTAATCCCAAAGCTAATCTCACTCTCCAAGTCTATGCCAATTAATTTACGACGAAATCAACGTACAAAGGTACGAGGTGTAAAAATGGCCTACGTCTACTTCCCCAATCCTTTAGCCCACAAAACAATATTCATAATAATGAAAAATAATTTGGTTTAAAAGTTGGGAATGTTACACCCGTATCTTAAAAAATTATCAAATTTGAAACTAATCGTTGAGTTATGGTTAAGCAAAACCCTTTGGAATATGGGAAACTTATTAAGTATATTTAATAAGTGAAGGATGTATAAAAAGGTATACGGAAGATTTTATTAGGAAATAAGTGGAAGAAATAAGAGTACGTTTTGGAGAAAGGAGGGTAAGGGTAAATTTTGGCCCTTTTTGGGGGACGAATATCTTTCATATGAAGTTTTTTAAGGTGAAAAAAAAACCTAAAAGGAAGTTCGTATCAGTTTCCAACGTAAAAAACCCTATGAAGTACATCGGAGTAGAGAATTATGGACGTTATAAGTTCAAGAGGAAGGGGCGCGGTCGTTTTCCCAGATGACCCGTCCCCCCCCCCCGAATTTGACCTATATAAAGGGAAAAAATCCCCAGAAATTTCCGAAAATTGAAGAGAGGGGAAAAAAAAACAAATGAATTTTCAAGGAGGGAGTATTAATCGGTCGGATAAATGCTGGATGTATTTTGGTTTTGGGTGAATTCAAGGTGGATTAAGATATCACTGTTTTAACAAGAAAAGGTATGAATTTATTATTAATGTTAATTTTGGTTTATTTACAGATAAAGTCGTTAAATAATTGTATAGGATTTTGGGTTTTGGGAAATTTGGAAAACATCGGGGGATGTTTTATAGTACATATTGGTTTTGGAAATGATGTTATTGTCGTTTTTTGGTTGTTTTTTTATTTTTTGAATTAAAATTTTGGGGGCAGGCATAAAAAAGGGGGAGTTTTTTTCAAATTTTTTAAATTCTAGAAAATGTTTTTTGGGGCTTAAGCGCTGGGTAGCTAACTGGATAAATTTTCTTGAATATGTTTAGAGCCGGGAGGCCAAGCGTGGAAAGTTAAAGTTAGGGGCGAAGGTTGTTGGCTTTCCCTTTTTTTTAAAGGTTTCAACGTTATGATTTCATAAATGTTTCCTATTTTCCCTTGTTTTCAAAGTTGGATGTTTTGACCCCAAGGCATAATTCCCTTTCAATAATTCATAAATGTTTTCCCAAAAAGTTCGCATTTTCTAAATCGGGTTTTTGGGTCTATTTTGATAACAATGATAACTGTTTTTAAATTAGGGTGATGTCAAAGATGGGGAAAATTTTCCATGATGATTACGGGTGATGATTCTTTTAAAGGTTTCAAGTTTACAATTTCAATGACGAATGAGAATGTTGAGCTATTTCTTGATTTCTCCTTTATTATGGATTACTATTTTTTAAAAATTCCAAAGTATATAATTGATCCCTTTAAAATTTATGATCCTATTCATGTTTTCTTTGATGTTATTCTTCTTAATAGTCCCCCTTTAAAAATTGTTTTGGGGAGACAAAGCGACCTGTTATTCCATAATTAACGAGGTTACCCACCTTACGTCACTCGATGAGCATTGGGGCCCCCCGCATCTTATATGATATATGTATATGATATATGTATATGTAAATGGGAAATATGGGAAAAAAGGGCCCCGGAGAGCATTATATAACGTAACCCCCGATCAATTGGTATAATATGACATGATATCATCCCGGAGTGGGATCCCCGGCCCCAGGAATATGTGGTTAAATGGATCGGACCCGGATTTTCCCGGAAGGATATGTTCTTTTTTTTGTATATATGAAAAAAATTTTTTTAAAAGGGCCCATGTACGGCATCCGCCCAAAAGAGGCACTCACATATGGGTTGTTTTTTTTATCTCACGATAGGTCTATATTTCCATTCTTTATTTTATTTTTCATTTTTTTTTTACTATGTTAATTCATTTTTTAAATTTTTTTTCTAATTATTTGTCGCGCCCTTTTTTTGGGACGCGGCCCCATGCCCCGCGGGGCGAAGTACGGGCCATTAAAAAGGCAGGGGAAAACCCCCCCTGGCGGGGTGAAGACCCAAATTATCCGGGGGCAACCCCCCTTTTTGGAATCCCATTCATTATGTACTATAGGGTCAAGGTTTGTCTGTCCCTGGCCCATTTGTTTTCCCATGGGGGTTTTGTAAACGATATTTATTTAAATATTATGAACCAAAAAAGGGCGTCTATTTTGTTTAAAAGATAAAATGGTGGTCCCAAATTTTCCCCAGCATTTTAAAAATTTTATGTTTATATTTTTGGGTTGGCGTATTTCCGGTGTTTTGCCTTTTATGTTGTTTGGGTTTAAAAAAAATTTAACGCATTGGTTGTATATGGGGGGGGGAAAAAAATCGGGAAAGAAAATTTAAAGATAAGTGTTGGCCGGAATTTGGTGGGGCATTTTTCCGCGCCCCCCCGGTTTGGGAAAAGGGGTTAAAAATTTTAACCCCAAAGTTGTAAAACCCCATAGGTTTTTAAATTTAGTTTTAAAAAAGGGGTTTTTCCTTAACCATATATCTTATGTTAGTGCTTAAAATACCCCCGATCCATACTTCATATTTTAAAGGTTTGAACAAAATGGCCCGATCCATTTTTCCCATATGTTAAAGGAAACTTACGAAGACCATTTTCCATATGTTAGTGCCAAAAACGCTTTAAACCATAAATATATTTTTATTTTAAGGAAGAATAAAATTTCGATATATAAATATATTATATTATATAAAATTAAATAGAAAGCATGAGGCCCAAAAAAAGTTACTATTTATTTAGTGACGTAAAGGGCGATAGCCTCCGATTTATATTAGAAACAATATCTCGCCATATCCATTAAGGAACAATTATCATAAGGTGAGATCAACAACGGTGCATAAAATTAAGAAAATCATGAAATAAGCTCAATAATATCATAATAACATCGAATCCATAGGCTTTGGAATCTTTAGAAATGGAGTCATCTTCATCATCATATCATCATAGAAAACATCTATCTTTAACATCATAAGAACTTTGAGAATCATGAACTTCAGCTTTTTTGGGAAAAAAAGGATATTACTTTAAAACATGTAAGCGCCTTTGAAAAAAAATCATGCCCTTTAGAAAGAAAGGGCTTAGCCTTACATACAGGGGGCTTATTTCTCGACTTTAACATACTTCCCCCCTTGCAATTTACTTAAAATCATTGAATCTCATAATCTATATAAAAAAATTCCCCTATTTTAGGTATTAAAACCTCATACTCGTTTGAAACCCTCAATTTTAAATCCATTTAAATCC
>NW_026724984.1:0-4685 GCF_029784015.1 Lycium ferocissimum
TAAGAAAAAAAAACAATCAAAATTTTGTAAGTAAAATCGATGAAATGACTAAGTTTTTACCCAAAAAAAGGAAGTATAACAGTTCTTTCCTTTATAAAAATCCAATTCCTTTCCCATTCACACCTAATCAAGAAAATCCTAACATGTTTTGTATCCTCTCCTTATGTTAACAAGTGTTTTTGCGTTTGACAAGTTTTCTTAAACAATCTGAAGACTAAATTTTCTAACATGACTTAAATTCAGCTTTTTGGGGAAAAAAAACAAATGTGAAGAACTTTATTCGATATTGCAATTTCCCTGGATTTGTCTGTAGAAGGAAAATTCGAAGTCTGTGCAAAAAAGTGATGGCTATAGAATAGTAGCTCAAAGAAAATGTTTGGGGTCCCCAGAGCAATATACTAATAAGTGCCATTAAATAACTTTTATAACTAATTAGTACGATTTGGTGGGGATTTGCATATATGGACAGTAGCCATGCATAGATGCAATCAGAGGCGGATGCACATGTACCCGAGAGGTGTCATCCGACACGGCTTGATCGGATTTTTTATTTATTTATAAATATATAATATTATGCAAACAGAATATAGATTAAATATGAAGTAGATGACGCCACTTAACACAACTACTCCGGTAGCTCACTGGCACAGCGCGTCAACATTCTCATTGAGGTCATAAGTTAGAACGCTGGCTGACACGCCTCTTCATTTTTTAAGTTTTCAAGGCTATCTTAATATAAAGCTAACAAGGTTGAACTGATCCGACTTTGAAAAACACTTAAATCTCTTTCACAATTTGTGACATCGGAATTAAAGTTGCTTCGCAAAGGAGATTAAACATGTTGTGTCTGTTCTCTTCAATTATTGTTAGTTCTCTTAATATTTTTGTTCTTTTTTGCTTTCTACCTGGAATTTCTTGAAACTATCCATAGTTTTCTTTTTGGTGAAATTATTTAAAGGGTTTTTCTTAATCAATATTTTAATTTTGTAGTTCACATTGGTTTTTTTTTTAAAAAAAAATCCCATAGTAATTCATTAATTTGTTATAATTTTTAAATGTTACCTTTAAAATCTGCGTCGCCCCTTAAAAATACTTTTTTAAAGGGTTTAACTAGGCATGTCCAGAGGGCTGCTAAGGAAGCACAATAAGGACTTTTGTTTTAAATAAACTAAACGATTCTTGAACTAACGTGATGTATTATCTTTCATATGTTTAACATCTGTTCATAGGACAAGCTGAAATTGAGGCTCAAGATTTTGGGCACCAAGTTTAAGAAAGACAAGTACATTTGAAATTTGTAATCTAAATTAAGTTTTAAATATTTGTTTGACTTAAAAGGGCCCATTTCCGACGGAAGGACTTTTCCCCCTTTTTTTCCTGTAAACGAAGGAAAGCAGCGAACTAAGTCTCTCTTTTTTCCGGGTTAAATCTAAAATATAGAATGTACTTTATTTTATTAGGTTGTTACAAAGATACATAAAAGTAGTAGGAAAAGCAAAAACAAAAAAATAGAGAAAAGCCAAAAAATGGAGAAAAAAGATAAATATTTTTTTAAAAAATCCCCCCCTTTGTTTTCCTCTTTATAATATATAAAATTTAATTAGTTTCAAAGATGAGATGAGATGAGATTTTTTAAATGACACATTTTAACAATAATTCAGAATACACAATACAATAAAGCAATAAAACAAACATCCAATAATACATAATCCATACAAAATTTCCTATATTATACTCTCTGCATTACATTTTTTACGACTCAAAAAAAGAAAAAAAGAAACATCCCCTTATATGCGACTCAATATTAAATAACCATTTTCAATATTTATCAAACCTCCATTTAATCAAACATTGAAACATAACGATACAATTAATATGCTAGAACAGTTCAATAAGATTAAGTTTATAGAATGAAGAAACAATATTTTTCGCATATGGATGACAAAAAATATTGACGTACGCTTGAGAGTTGAGACGATATCCAGGAACCCTGAAAAATGTACTGAAACATCATAAATATGAAAAATTTATTGTGCACAGATTGTAGAACAACAAGTAGATTTACCATAGGAAGCTTATCAGATCATTAGCTTTCTCTTTCATATTTGACCTGTTGCTTTTTATTGACCTTTTTTTTTTTTTTTTTTTAATTTTTTTTAATTTCTCGTTGAACTTCGAAAAAACCAGTGTTTATAATGTGTTTCCCCCATTATTTTAACAACTGTTTTTGCATTTGACAAGTTTTCTTAAACAATCTGAAGACTAAATTTTCTAACATGACTTGAGATTCAGCTATTTGGTTTGAAACTGAGGAAAAAACTAATGTGAAGAACTTTATTCGATATTGCAATTTCCCTGGATTTGTCTGTACAAGGAAAATTCGAAGTCCGTGCAAAAAAATGATGGCTATAGAATAGGCTCAAAGGGAGATGGCTACTGCAGGTCACCACTCACCAGAGCAATACACTAATAGGGATGTTAGGATCCACTTATGACATATAATCCATACCTTATAATTGAGTCATAAAGCTATTTTTAACTAGCTTTTTATGATATTCTACCATTAGTTTAAAAGATGATTTGTTCTTTAAATGCATTCACATTTTAACAATAATTCAGAATACACAATACAATAAAGCAATAAAACAAACATCCAATAATACATAATTCATACATTAACATTCCTATATTATACTTTCTGCATTATAATTTCTACGACTCAATAAAGAAATAAAAAAAGAGCAAATATCCCTATGCGACTCAACGTTAAATAACCATTTTCAATAGTTATCAAGCCTCCATTTTATCAAACATTGAAACATAACCATACAACTGGTTTGCTAGAACAGTTCAATTAGATTAAGTTTATAGAATGAAGAAACAATATTTTTCATATTGACATACGCTTGATAGTTGAGACGATATCTAGGAACCCTGAAAAATGTACTGAAACTTCATAAATATGAAAAATTTATTATGGACAATGACAGGTCAGTTGTCACGTTGACCTCAGCATTAATAGTTTGTAAAACAACAAGGAGATTTAACATGGGAAGCTTACCAGATTATTATTTTTCTTTATGTTGACGATTTGTTTTAGGTTGCCCCCTTTTTTTTTTCACTTGCCCTTTCCCAAAAATCAGTGTTTATAATAATTGTTTTGTATCCTCTATAGTTTTTATAACAAGTGTTTTTGCATTTGACAAGTTTTCTTAAACAATCGGAAGACTAAATTTTCTAACATGACTCGAGATTCAGCTATTTGGTTTGAAACTAAGGGAAAAACTAAGGAAAATTTTACGATATTTCAACCTCACTGGATTTGTCTGTAGAAGGAAAATTCGAAGTCTGTGTAAAAAAATGATGGCTATAAAATAGTGGCTCAAAGAGAGAAGGCTGTTGCATGTCACCAGAGCAACATACTAATAAGTGCAATTGAATAAGCTTTTATAACTAATTAGTACGATTTGGTGAGTGATTTGCATATATGGACTGTAGCCATGCATAGATGCAATGACTTTTAAGGTTCAATTAGGCATGTCCGAGAGGGCAGCTACGGCAGAAGCACGAATGAAGTTGAGCTTGTGTTTTAAATAAACTAAACGATTCGTGAACTAACGTGATGTATTATCTTTCATATGTTTAACATCTGTTCATAGGAAAAGCTGAAATTGAGGCTAAAGATTTTGGGCACCAAGTTTAAGAAAGACAAGCATTTGAAATTTGTTCTAAATTAAGTTTTAAATTTTTTTGGGCTAATTCCTTAAAGGTTAAATAAAATTTTAATTTTACTATTTTTAAATATAGAAAAATGCTTATTTTAGGACAAAAAAAAGGGGGGGAAAAGGGAATGTAAATTGGTACAAAGTGAGTATTATTTTACAGAACTCATCACTTAATATACATATGCAACGCACATGCCGAGAAACTAGTTATAATATAGATATTAATGTTTACCTTTTTAATGCATACAACTTGATTATTAAAAACAATTTAAGTATTTAAACGAGTTTTAACAGACAGTAACTTGTCGAAGAGATTGAGATGCACGTGGTAATTTAACTCGACATACTCATAAGGTATTAAGGATCGTAAATTCCTAAAAAGGTTGACAATTCTTTCCTCCCTCTTTCAATATCCCCTTGTATTATTTTTCCCTCTATGGGGACCTTTTTTGTGATCCCCATAAAAAATTTTTTTTATTAGTGATATGAGGGGTTTTTGAATCTCTCGCAAAATTGTGCTAGTCCATTTATTGCCCGGGCAAATTTTTTATTTTGCGAAAAAAACCCCGATAATCCCTTTTTAAAAGGGGTTAGCGACGAATATTAAAAAATTTTGTTGCTATGAGTCATTTAGCCACATATTAGCGGCAGAGTTCGTAGATAATTTCATTTTCCTATAGTGCTAGGAGCTCAAATGTTCTTATAATTTTTGTATATATCTTTTTAGTATATTTCTTTTAAATCCTTTCTTCGTTTGAAATTTTTGTTGCTTTTACCTCTTAACAGTAGCCAAGAAAAATAATTTTTTTTAATGTGTTCTTAATATTGCGTCTGCAAATAATTATTAATAGAATTTTAAAAACTGAGTTATACAACCAAAGCTCGTTTTCAAATAAAACTAAGTACTGTTTCTTAAAGAAAGACTGATAAATAAATTGGAACAAAACTTGGAAAAAACCA
>NW_026724985.1:0-4833 GCF_029784015.1 Lycium ferocissimum
ATTTTAGGGTCACAAAACCCTGATATATCTCGTAGGGGCCGAATTTTTAACAGTATATCTAATTTTTATTTATGTTTTTAAAGTTCATGTCTTACATACTGGGACATTGTTCTTCGACCCCTCTTCTTCGGGGGCGATTCATGCCACGCGGTACACTGGGAGGGATGGGCCGGGGATAGAAGATTTTCCCCCAAAAGGTTGGCAAGCTCCTTTGGCCCGGAGTGTAGGCAGGAGTCGCCAACACACGTGCGGGGGTTTCGATTCACAGGTTAGAGACTTTGCGAGACGAGTATTGGGTAGCGAGAAATCAGTACGTCAATGGCTTTATGAGCGATAAATTAGTTTGTATTATGATATGCGTTGTGTACGGGCACATTTTATTTGTTTTAAAAGCAACAAGAGAGCCTTACTATGTGTACTCCGACTTAGAAAAAAAATTTATGCATAGTGAGCGTCGGAAGGTTCGCTCGGCCCTAGGTAAGGGTCGGGTGCCCATCACTACTTCGATCGCATTAGGGTGTGACAAATTTAGTTCATTCCTTGTCACAAAACAGCCCATACTCACGCTCAACATCAACATACAAAGTTTCATGAATTTCATCCACCTATACATACTATTCCCTCTCCGTTCCTAATCCGTTAAACTCTCGAATAAACTTGTTAACAATGAAAGGAACCTTAATCTTACCTCAAGTGTGCAGCCACCACGTCCACCCTCTTCTTCTTGGTTGATTTTTAGCTCAAATTGAAGGCAATGCGACGTACGACACTTTTCTCTTCATGGGCTTCGAAATTCAGGGCGAATTTTGGTCAAAATTAGTTTTTCTCTCTTGGCTCTCCTCTTTTTTTCTCCAGAATTTTCTGGGTGTTTTGGTATGAAATATGAGGAGAAAAGGATATTTCATTTAAAAAGGTGTGGGTAATGGGCACGACCCGATTGGGCTCGGGTTGGGCTTCGGCCCACAACCTTCTCTCGCCGCAAAATATCCATATATCCTTATCCCGATGTCGCTGTGAACCCACGACCCATGGTTGGAAATGTATTTCAATTATCTACAACTTTCATTAAGGGAGTTTTCCCAAATACCAAACTCATAATGCCGTTTTGGCCCCTCGAAGTCGTATCACCCGAGAAGATGTTTTCTTAAATCGTCCTTTTGGAGGGCTTACACTCGTTTTTAGCTTTGGGTCCTTCTTAGGAATTGATCAACTTCACATGTACTACCCATATATCTCTTCATATGTCCTTTATAAAATCCCAACATGTGGGTCCCATCTTAACACACGGCCACTTTGGCCTTTTCATGAAATTTTTATTTCAACTTCTAGCCCCTAATTTCCCTTAATATTCCATACCAATAAAATTCATAAACAGCTTATGCATTAAACAAAAAATCGAAGGTCAAAAATCTCGACCTCGCGTCCCCGGAGTAGTGCCCTTAACTTATGGTTAGCTTAATGTCCCAATGCACAAAATTCGGGATATAACAGAACCGGACCACCCCTCTAGATCATCGAGGCATACATAAACAAACCGATCTCCTGACGAGACCCAGGTTGGGCCTTGGAACTAATACGATTATGATCAGGTAAGGCTATCATTCGACCACGAAGGGAGCGGTTCCCAACTGATTATGGTCGAATACAAAGAGTAAAGTATACAAGCGTGGCGGTCGATAACGAGGCGTTTCAATTTTTGGTATGCGACAGATTGAAATAACAACGGATCAAATATTGCAAAATCATAATAAAAAACACGAGTTCAGATAAGAAAAGCAAGATAAATACACTCGGTGAAACCCGATATAAAGCCGATCAACAAAATTCTATTAAGTCTATTCTAGTATTCAAAGCCCGATTTTACCAGGTACATCGGTCCCGGCGAAAAAAAAGAAACGCCATAGTAACACGCCTGCAGATGTAGTAAGCCAAGGTTGAGGAACTCCGGCCTACCACGGAATGTTATGATAACACGTGACACCGTTTAGTTGACCCCAGGGTTTTTATCGGAGACAGATGGTCCATGGATACTCAGTTCCGGAAGGTCCTCTTTATCAAGCACTACTGTTAGCAGGGGTCCACCAAGGGGTATCTCATGACGGGTCTCCATAATGTGGCACGTTCGGACCCGAGAATCAATTCCCGATTGTCTGATCGGGATGCCCCCAGTTTTTCGATGACTAGACACCCTATCCGAGGCCGATTTACTTCTTCCCAGACCTGTGCCCTCAACCATAGCTTTTCCCTTCGAAGATTTTCTCGTCCGAAGTCCTGAGAGTCAAACACAAAGGGTTAAAATGCGGTACAAAGAAATGGGGATCTAATAGTTGGATTGGGAGTTACCGTGGTTTTTGCCTTTCCATCTTTCGGGTCCCATTCTCCTCCAAGAATGACCTACATTACGAGAAACACCTAAGAGCGCAACCACCCATTCGAAGATAGTAATAATGAGCTCGAGTTTGAATGGGTGTGGCGCTGGATTCCATGTCTCCGGAAAATCGGTGGATGATGGCCGATGAAGTTGAGGTGTGCGTATCATCACATACCGGTTAAGCCATCCCCTGTCATAGTCATCCTCGGGGTCAATCAGACTTCGGTTCTCCCGAGAAAGTAAATGGACTATCCTGCCTCGGATCACTCGAGGTACGTAAATGTGAAGTAAATGATCCAAGGTAAAGGGGATCCCGGCTATATTGGACAACATCTCGATGCAATACACAAGTCGCCAGATCTGTGGAGCGACCTGACCAATACACACTCGATATCGGCGATAGAAGTCCTCGATTACCCAAGGTTTACGGGGAGAGAATCCGATGGCGAAGGGATAGGTGTATCCCAACAAGTAACCAACAACATGGTAGTTCATTTTTACCCCATCTTCAACAGGGCGAACATCGATATCCGCGCCTAAGTTACACTCCTCCCTGACTACGGGAATGGCAAAGATTATCGATATAAGATTCAGAGTTTTCCACCGAACCCACGTGGTGAGAAATTTTGCAGTCGTTAGCATATTTGAATCTCGATGGAAGGACATCAGTAGCAAGAAACTTCAGTTCCTCATCAGTATCCATGGCCCCCATTGGCAACAGCAGTGGAGAATGTGGAGGAGATGAAGACTGATCTTCTCCTTAGGTTAGCAGTGGAAGATAAGCCATGACTGCGATAGAGATGTAGAGGCAAACACTGAAGAATCACGTCCAAAAGTCGGGCAAGGATGCGAGTTTGATGTGGAACCACAACAAGATTTTGGAGAAACAAGGTTTAGGGTTTGAGAATAAAAGTGCATGACAAAGGAAAGGAATATGGCCTTTATATAGAGGAGATTCCAAGGGGTTTTGTAGTGGATCGAGGACTCTGACAAGGGACGGCTTTCCAAGAAAGGTTTGGCGGCTAAATAATAATGACCTGGCATCGGGCAGAGTGAAGGGTTGACTAGAAGGTCTTGTCCTAGGTAGATGGGTACAGCCGCTCAGCTTTATTTGAGTCCATTTCCCGCAGTCAAAAATTCACCTCGGGAAATAGGGGGACTATCTGTGTACGGGTAGAACCGAGGATACAGATATACTCGGTTTCTCGATATAAACGTTATGTTCATCATGCTTGGCCAGGATGAGACCGATTTTATCGAGGATCGGGCTACAAGATCGACCTGGAACGAGCATTAAGGCAGGATGAAGAGGTGGTTAACCACCATGATGGGGAAAAGGCCGAATATCCGCCTTCGACCGGATATTTCTACATCCTCGTCAATAGGCGTCACTTGATTCCTTTTGTTACTTAGAATTGTACTAGGGTTAGGACTCCTCTACTATATAAAGAGGAGGCCTCCATTTGTTTGAGCATGTTTTTTCCCACAGAGAGAGAGAGAGAGAGAGAGAGAGAGAAAAGAGATCGTGTACTAAGCAAGGCAGTATAATCATCTAAGTTCATTCCATCTTTTCTAAAAATCCCATTGTTACTTACTATTCAACATCCCATCATAGGGATTTGACCTCGGTTCTTAGTACCCGAGGCCGGTCACCATTCATCGTGGTCAGATCTATATATTTTGTTTTTCTAATTTGTTTGTCGTGTAATCTAATCTCGTGTTGAATTAAATCACATATCCTTAGCACCGCATACAAATTCAATTGTTATCCATTTTAAGGTTAAACAATAATGATCGGACTTTTTTAGAACTAATCGATACATATTTTTTTTTTTAATAACAATAAATATTTTAAAACTCTTTGTCCTCTATTTAGTCACGCCAAGCTCTCTGAGAAGTTAACTTCTAAGGCTACTCTGCATATGAGCATTGGTTAGTTAAGATGTCGCGAAGTACTTAAATAGCTCAAAGAATCTGTAGAGGAAAAGAACAATATCTTCACAAACTTTAAAAAAAAAAAAAAAAAAACTTGTGATTTTGGTGTTCCCAAATTAACTTGCACATTCCAATCATATGTTAACTCTCTAATTTATTCCCAAATACCTTCAATTTTGTCAATCCAATTCACTTCATGAAAAATGGCCTGCTTATGTTTACCGGATTTGTTCCCAAACTTTATTTCAGTTCAAATAGTGGAATTAGATTCAAAATTTTTAGCCGAGCAAAACTACTGTTTTAGATATATAGACATCAACGAATGACCATAATAGTCACAAAATTATCAATTAAACAAAATCACCAAAAGATGGCATAAACAAAATTAAATGATGAAAGGCGCTCAAGAATTGGACCTTAAATCATAAGACTTTGAACCTTTTAACAGAATCTGGGTCGGAACTTAAGCCAAGGCTGAAGAGGGACCACTAGCCACCGAAGGAGATGGAGAGGTGGGGCCGGGAAAG
>NW_026724986.1:0-4970 GCF_029784015.1 Lycium ferocissimum
CAAATCATACAAACATAAATTTCCCCCAAAGCCATAATTTATCCAAATCTTCTAACCTTTAACATACATATTCATAACGTATTTCCATCTTCCAAGTTCATCAACAATCATCATAATTCTCACTCTAATATCTCAATTTCCATAATGTCATAAAATCATGAAAATACGACATAAGTTCCTACATTCCGTTTCAATGCAAACTTACACCATATATGCTTCATTTACGTTGTAAGGATCTCAACAACACCATTTGCATGTTAAACAAAATAGATTCATTACTATTCCATTGCCTTACACCACACGGCCAACATGCCATATTTCAACTTTATCTAATTTTCATTCAACTTTCATTCCAATATGAATTCCTCAACGACCACAACTAAGAAACAACATAGAATTCAACATCACTATGGACGTACAACATATATACATGACGCTATAAACCATTTTTCATATTCACTTAACAAACTTCCATATTTCTATCTTTTCTTCTCATTTACATACACCACAACACAAACTAACCTTCAAAACACCATTAGAGGAGATAAATTCTTACCTTGTTCTTCCAACTTCTTCACTTCCTCAAGTGTTGAATTGAAGAAACCAAGACTCAATCTTCCAAACCAATTGCACCAAGTTGTTAAGGGCCTTGAATTAGTAGGAATTCACAAGAAAATAATTTTAGGAATCAAAATTTGAGGGGTCAATTGGGAACCATGGCCGAATGGCCATGGTTATTTCTCCTTCTTTCTTCTTTCTCCCTTTCTTATTCTTGAAGTTTCTTGAATGATCATTTGCCCTTCCTTTCTTTTTTTATTACCAACTTTAATTACATGGCTTGGCCCATTTTTTCTTTCTTTCACTTGATGGCGCCACCCTTGGTGGATGGGCCATCCTTCTTCTTTTTTTTTTCTAAGTCCAATTACATAGTCCATATTTTTCTAATTCATGAAACCAATTTCCAACATTCCAATTTTGCCCTTAGTCTTTTCCGATATTTCCACACCTAAATTTTTCCATAACCAACTTATGAGCCAAACAAGATCAATTCATTACAATGTCCTTAACCTTCCTTAATATTTCCACGTCAATATTTTCCTTGAACATCCCATGCACACTAAATAGAATCCAATTGGAACCTTAATTCCTACCATTCCGACTTGTTTCCAATTTTTCCGAATACGCATAAAATGCGAGATATAACATAAGTGAAGGAAAAGATGACTTGGTCATCTTTTAAATTTCCAAATAAAATGAAATCATGTGGCCTTGGCCCACAATTAACTCGGCCACTTTGGCCTCCTCAACTTCAATAATTCCCAAGTTTTCTTAATTCATTTTTGGCCCCAAATGATTACTTGATAATTTCCATGCCAAGAAACTCATACATGACTCATACCTTTAAAACGAACTTGTGATTAAAAATCCCGACCTCATGTCCCGGGATGGTCTTTCCCTAACTTATCGTAATTTACTCACATCGTCCCGTTGTTCAAAATAACATATGAAATATATCAGCGGAAGCCGTACCGTACATATGGAACATATCATGTGTAAAATCATTGCACTGTGTGAGTAAAACTGTATGGAAACATGGACCGTACCATAGGATAAAAGTAACCTGTACGTATAAGTGCCCTTGGGCAGATGCTATGCTTCCTTAGCTTTCCTTACTCATATATATACATATATACATAACAAATAGAGTATATCATATTGCCGAGGCGTCGGCGTGCCCGATCCATTTAACCATAATATGCACCGCGTCCGGCATCCCGCGTCCCGGACGATATCACGTGCCATACTCCAACCGATCGGCGGATATGCGTATATAACGCTCTGCCCTTATCTCCATCTTCTCCCGTGAATATATGCATATTTCACGTATAAATATCGGCGTCTATAGCGCCCTGGCTCTTTCATCATATACATATACTCATATCATATACATATATCAGCGTCTATAGCGCTCTGATTCTTTTTGTCATGTACATACTTATATCATATATCTTTACCAGCGTCTATAGCGCTCTGATTCTGCTATCATATATATATACGTATGTCGGGCACACACATCAATCGGGGTCACAAGGCATAATTCCATGTATTTAGAATCCTTAGAATAGTCATTACCTATAATAGACTTGGGATATCCAGAAATAGTTTAACATTTCCATATTTTCATTTTTATAACAGAACATATCGTCAACATATCTATCGTAGGCATTTTCTCATTTTCGACTCCATCGTTGTCATCACAAGATCATATTCTTCACCTTAGTCAAGGAATCATCTTTGTCATACTTATCATGGACATATGTTCTTTCTTAGCATTGTCGTTGTCATGGTCGTCATAGACATATTTACATTAGGGTAGCGTTGTACCTATCGTTTGATAATCGGGACAAGGATCAGGAGTTTCCTTAGGATTCCACTCCAAAACAAGCCAAATGAAACAATAGGGAAAAGGGAACAATGGGCCCGCCTCGGGTCAAATGAGGCGGCGCACAATTTACGCGTAATACGTTTCATGACATTACTTATGAGAGTTTTAAAGTAATCAAGTCTCATTTATGCAAGTTCTAGAGGTCTAAGAAGTTTTCCAACATTTCGCACCATTTCTAGTTCAATTCTACTGAATGAATAGTAGCGAATTTCAATCTTGGATTTCGAGAAAAGGAATGGTCCCCGAGGCCCGTATCCAACTTAGTACGTCTAAGACATGCCATAGAAAGAAGGGTGAAGCCTTACATACCTCTTTTCCGCTCCTTTTGCTATTCCAAAGTCACGTCGCAATCTGGCCAAAATCGTAAAATTGGTCATATTTACCAAACTCTTATTAGGATTCTTAGAGTTAGTGTCTTAAGGGAACACTTGGCTACCGAAATTTCTACAAAGATTTCCTCTGTAAATATACCATCCTCAACATTCAATATAGCCAAATTTCTCATCAATCACAATCCGGGAATTCAAACCCTTTCAAACTATTAACATAATTCAACAATCACATTAGCAATTCACATATTCCATTCAAAATGCACGATCCCAATTTACTACTTTCTTCAAAACCTTCCGACTTCAATGAACACAATAGCAACCTTATAATATATATTCCAACAACGTCATACTAATACCATTTCTTATTACCCATGCAAGAACGTTGTCTTTCAATATACAAAATCTTCCAATTATCAATATACACCACACGGCCACACACTATAATTTCCAACTTCCACTAATTCATTCAACTTTCACTTCTAATACAAATTCCACCATAACTACAACTAGATTACCACATAAAATTCAATTCATATTTCCTACACTGACACATACTCACGGCCAACTTTCAAACAACACACCCACTTCACAAACTTCCATATTTTCATATTCTTCATTTCTACATATCATTCACAACAATAACAACCAACATTTTACATAGAATCAATCCATTCATTCCATACAACACACACAAATATACGGCCATGCACACACTACACATTACACTACATCACACAACTTCTATATTTCATGCTTTTCACTCGTTTCCATCATAGAATACATAACAACAACAATTAAAACACTATATAAACATTGATTCATTATTCACACACACATAACACCACACGGCCAAGCTCCAATCATCCACAACTTCATGAATTTCGTTCCTTCTTACACACTACAACATACATAATCCTCCAAAATATATACAAGAACATGAATTCTTACCTTTGTTTTTCAACTTCTATACTTGGTCAAGATTCATGAATTGTCCATTTAAGTGTTTTGCTGGCTCCAACAATTGTTCCATGATGTTTAGCATCTTCCAAAGGGTAGAAAACATGAAAGAAAAATAATTTTTTCGCCAACTTCCCATGGCCAATTTTTTTCCTCCTTGGCCGTGGGCTCTCCCTTTCTCCACCCTCTTCATCTTTTGTTTCTTTTGTTCTTGCCTTCTGGCAATAGATAAACACATATATTTATATACGTGTGAGTTCTGCATGTTAGGCACATGCCCCTCTCTAGACTTTTCTTATTCTCTCCACGGAAAGATGACTTATTTTGTCATCTTCTTTTTTTTCTTTTCTTTTCTCTTTTTTTTTCCATCACATGACTAAATTGGACCCCTTTGGGAACTTTCTGCGAGCCCTTGGTGAAATTACCATTTTGCCCCTCGACCTTTCAATATTACCATTTTCATTCCCCTGGCCTTCCGCATTATTTTCACGGCCCATTTTATGCATTCTCTTTTTCGCCCTCAACCTTTCACAATATTTCCGTGCTAATAATAGTTATAAATAATTATTTACAACAACTCGTCCGTTAAAATAATTTTTGAGAATGGTCTCGCCTTTAACTTTCCACGACGACTTTGGGAAATTTTCCCAAAAGTCAATATACGGGCTATAACATGTTGATTTGGCAATACGGCATGCATGACAATTTCGGGAATCTATGACACATAAAGGCTTGATTTGACAAAATAATGCTACATTATTTGACCGTTTTAATATGACTCTAACTTGTATTGCGCACCATTTTAATGTGTAATGTAAGTGTTGATTTGACACACGCCACGCATGATAATTTCGAGGGAAACTATGACACATAATTGCTTGATTTGATAATACAATGCTACGTTATTTGACCATTTTAATATGACTCTCACTTGTATTGCGCACCATTTTAATTCGCAATGTAAGTGTTGATTTGACAACACGCCACGCATGACAATTTTAGGAATCTATGACACATAAAGGCTTGATATGACAATACAATGGTACATTATTTGACCGTTTTAATATGACTCTCACTTGTATTGCGCACCATTTTAAAGCACAATGTAAGTGTTGATTTGACAACACGCCATGCATGATAATTTCAGGAATGTATGACACATAAACACTTGATTTGACAATACAATGCTACGTTATTTGCCGTTTTAATATGACTCACACTTGTATTGTGCACCA
>NW_026724987.1:0-5069 GCF_029784015.1 Lycium ferocissimum
TTATCTACCTTTTCTACATGTATTTTATCCACGGAGAGTAGTTCAAGATTTGTATAAATATCTGAAAATATCTCTGGTTGGTGCAAGCATATAATCCTCTCCATGCATCTTGTCCTTATAATAAACTACTACCTATTATGTTGTCAAATAGAAAAAACTAACCTGTGTTAATCTTTTGTTTCTCAACCTATTATGGTGTCCACTAGCTGGTTTAAGCAAGTATTTCTTTTTAAAGCTCTCATTTAAATATTGTCTATATATTTAAAAGTTGTGCTAATATAATTTCCTTCCGGACAATGTTAAACTCGATCTAGTCTAATGCTTGCTTCTATATTTCTTAACCTTACAAGCAACATTTTATAATAATTTACAAAATTTTAGACTTTGGCTTAATGTTTTCTTATAAGATTTTCAGTTTGCTTAAGAATGAACTTTAGACCGTGACCGTGGTCTATAAGGTCCATAAGTTGCAAGAAAAATAAAAAAAGAGCAATTACTAAACAATTATCCTCAAAAATGACAAGCGGTCAAAAAATTTGTGTACAACACCACTTTGGGCTCTGACTAATTTGATTTCAACGTATGGCCACTTAAAAAAAGGAAGCGCTTCCAATATAATTTTTATTTTATTTTAATGACTCGAGACCGAGGCCTTTAATTAAAGATGAATGGATACGGTTTATCCCACCACAATAAACTAACATCTAATGTGTCTTCTCGATTCTTTTGCTTTAATTGATATCTAGAAATATCTCTCTTCCTTTTTCTTTGTTTTTTCTATTTCGGTATCTTGTTCCTATATGTGGTAAAAGAATATATCATGGGATTTACTTGTATCTTTCATTTGCAGTGCATATATTCGGAAAAACACATTATTGTTAGGATGACAAAGGTCTACTTTTCCATGCGGCTTTGACTTGCACTATCTGTATGACTTGCTAATCACCATTTCTCCAGTACTTCATTCTCACTACTTTTTTCTCAACATTTTTTTTTTTGGATCATCTAATGTCAGAAATATTACATTCTTGATTTTTTCACTTTTAGTCATATTCCAAATTGAAGGTACGAATCTCAAATAACCAGGAGCACTTCCTTCTTAAATGGTCTTAATTACACGACGTAAATTTGAAAACCCAAAATAAGTACCAACGCCATATAGAAAACTAGAAAAGATACAAATAAGAGAAGAGTCAATTCCTTATATGGTCACTCAACTTAAGGAAATTACCTACTATAATCATTTATCTTTTCTTTGTTCCTCATATAGTCATTGAAGTTTATATATTTGCCTTATAAAGTAACAAGGGTCAAAAGTCACTTTAAAAAAAAAAAAAAAAAAAAAAAAAAAAAAAAAGGGCCAAAGTAGTCTCTTAAGTTTGGACTTTGAGTTAATCCCTTATTTTTTTAACACCAAAAAATAATAATCGTCTAACTATTTTTCACTTTCTTAATTCGTAAATTAGATTGTGTTCGTCATATAGGTAAGTTCATAATATAGATTATAAAAAAAAAACAAATCATAATTTTTAAAAGTAAAAAATGAAATGAAGAGTGTTAACGTAGAGGTAAAATAGGTACTAAAATTTTTAAATGAGATAAAGGGCGGAACAACTATTGTTCGAAGTTGCAAGAGCTAATTAATTGTTTTAGCGGGGTTGTAAGGGGGAAATAATTTTCACCCAAATAATATTACAAGATTGACAAAAATATATTTGAAGTACACAATGATGATATAGAATCTCCTTATTTCATGTGATATCGAATGACTTATATTATTATGATGATATCCTTCTATATGCTTCTATGTGTTTTTCTTTACAAAAATGCTTTATGATTATTTTTGCATATGGTTTTTTTCCTATCAGGACATAGTTTTTTTGTTTGAAGGAATTCATCATCTTCCTTATTAATTATGAATGTCCTTGCAGTAATTTCTACCGTAGAAGAAACTAACAACTAATTTAAACTATTTTATCAAAATAAAGATTACTCATAAAATGAATAAATAGAAAACATTATTTTATTGTTGAACTCCTAAGTTTTAAGCAAATAGAGTACATATAGGACATTTCACGTTGTCTTTTTTCGCCGGTGATAAAATGAAAAAGTTTTTTTTTTTTCATTTCTAAAGTTATTAGTCACAATTTTTTGTGTGTTTCGTTACTTTTAAGGGACAAGTACATGGTGTGACCATCAGGGGGAAAAAAAGACCCGAAAAGGCCCCATTTTGAACAAATGTCCCGAGTAGGCCATTCGGCCACAATAATGCCATGCGCTGGCCCAAAAAAAAAAAATCAGACTTTTTGTGGATACTAAAGTCGCCACTAAAAATTTGCTGCAAACAAAAAGATCAGGCTTTTTGTGGCGACTTTAAAGGTTATTTATATGACTTCCATCTTCTACTAGGGATTAAAAAAGAAGAACTAAATAAATAAACTAAAGTAACCATCATTGAAAACTTAACAAACTAAAATATATCAACTACAAACTAATAAAATTAGTAAGTATACATTAATTATACATTTATTAAACCTAAATTATACGTTAACTATACATTTATTATACATAAATTACCCGTTCATTATACATTTATTATATACATATTATACAATAATGATACAGTTTCTATATGTATGATACATTTGCTATACATATACGGTAGTGATATATTTATATACAAAATAATACGGTTTCTATAAGTATATGTATGATATATTTTTATACGATGATACAATTCTATACAAGAATGATATAGTTTATATACATATGCTGGAATTATATATACACTTTCTATACAAGAATGATACAGTTTACATACACTTTCTATACAAGAATGATACAGTTTATATACATATGTTGGAATTATATATGCACTTTCTATACAAGAACGATACAGTTTATATACACTTTCTATACGAGAATGATACAGTTTATATACTTTGGAATTATATATACATTTTCTATACAAGAAACGATAGTTTATATACACTTTCTATATAAGAATGATCTGATTTATATACATATGCGGGGTATATATACACTTTCTATACAAGAATGATACGGTTACATACACTTTCTATGCAAAGAATGATACAGTTTATATATTGTATATGTATGATACATTGTCTAGACGTATGATACACTTTCTATACAAGAATGATACAGTTTATACATAAATTATACAACAATGATACATTTTCTGTACTTATGTATGGAATATGTATAATATGTGAATCATTAGTGTATAATCAATGTATAACTAATGTATAATCTATGTATGATTAGTGAGTATACGTTGATGATACATTTATTATACACAAATTACACAACAATGATAAAAACAAATGATACATTTTCTATAGATATACGGTAGGGATACATATTCTATACAACAATAATACTTTTTTATATGTATGATACATTTTTAATACATTTTCTATACATAGTTGATCTAGTCGCCACAAATAGTCCTTTTTCTTTTTTGCAACGAACTTTTAGTGACAACTTTTTGTGGCGACTTTAGTCGTCCTTTTTTTTTTTTTTTTTTTTTTTTTTTTTTTTGTAGTAAATGGGGTACAGCGGGCTACAAAATGGGTTTGGAGAAACTTGGGTCATCCGGTGGGATTAGTTTGGGCCGGATGGCCATTTATGTCCTTTCCCCTACTTTTAATACCACAATTAGAGTTGAACTAAAATTGTACTAGTTTGTATCATTAAAAGGTTCTTAGTTTTTTATGTTAAAGAATAAGACTACTTTAGTTGAAAATGCAAACATAAGGAACTACTTTGACCCTTTTTCTTTTATTTGTAAAGTGATTTTTAGCCTTTGTCACTTTGTAAGATAGATGTATAAACTTCAATGACTATATGAGGAACAAAGTATAGACAAATGACTTTTCTTTCATTTAAAGCTTATACAGAATTTTAATTACACCAATAACAAACTCTTTTCTTTCAACATTAAAATATAAGCCTATCAAAAGCAGATGAATGTATAAGAGAATATGCATGCAAAAATAAAACTTGACGTTTGCTTTACGTCAAACATCAATGTGATCACTATATTTTTTCAAACATATAAAAGCACGCATTAGGACACAAAATACTTCCTCTGTCCCAAAAAGATTGTCTTCCTTTCCTTTTTAGTCTGTCCCAAAAAGATTGTCCCCTTTCTATATTTAGAAACAATTTAACTTTATGAGATGATTTACAGCTACACAAATATCTAAAGCTTGTTTTGGACCACACATTTCAAAAGTCTTCCATTATTTCTTAAACTTTGTACCAAGTCAAAAGAGGATAATTTTTTTGGGACGGAAGGAATACAAACTAAACCACTAAAACCAGACAGCTATATTAATTTGATTTTTTCCCCTTCTTTTAATTCCTTTTTGTTTTCACTTTTTTTTTTCTCAAGTCCTAAGAAGAAATATACTTGTTTACCTCGAAAATAGGTAATAAGTTAAATTTATGAATGAGGCAAAGGATATGTGGTGTTTTAATCTATATTTTGAGGAATAAAAGAAAGTCGAATCTATTTAATTTATTAAGGGCTTGAGTGATTGGTGAGCTGATACGTTAAAGGCTAAGCTAAGATGTTTAGATCTATATATTTGAGGCAAGTTTTTTATATATCCGTATGTGTTAGATGCAATACTGAATAAAGAGATTTAATGAGCTGTTCGGTTGTGACCGGACTAAAATACGAAGAACATTGAGCAAGAGAAATTTTATAATATATTGAAATACAAAGCTCTTGGATGAAAGAAGCCAACCCTCAAAATGAGAAAATGATTTTTATTTATAGTTTTTCTTCTATGGGCCTCCTATACATCATGGGCCCTTTTAGGATAAAAGAAAACCTAATATAGATAAGGTTAGGTCGTACGGTCGACACCGTACGGCGCCGAACGGTACTTGATTCCCACACGTGGCGGGCGAATAACATTGCTCCGGGACCAACGGCCGCGACCGGAATGGTCACGAAAAAACGAGACGCGGCCACGGCCCGGTCTCGGCGTATTCGAAGCCGGGAAACGGCTACAACCAACTCGGCTATTGGATCG
>NW_026724988.1:0-5231 GCF_029784015.1 Lycium ferocissimum
TTTAGCATTTTCATGAGAAGACTACAATAAAGGGAAGATAACTGATTTAATACTGAAATTAGTACTCATAACATTCTGCTTGGTAAGAATCAGAGAATACTACTCCAGTGTTAACCAAACACCCAAACAATTATTTTAGAGGAAAAGGAATCTCAACATGCCAAGAATAACACCAGAATATAGCAGGAAAACAACATGAGAGGGTTCAAATATTTTCATTTTAAAAGTACCAAGCCATGATGACAGATTAGTACTACCCTCGTCACCATGATAGCTATATCAGTAAATTATTGTAAGAACTGAATCCTCCATATTTGCAAGTGCCAACATTTTGTTTTGACCTGGAACTGTAAAAGTTGGTACCTAAGTTTGGGGTTCGAAAGAGTGTCAGAAATAAGGTCGTAAACCGTTGTCTTCGTATATTAATGTAATGAATAAGGGTGTGGAATAGTAATTGTCACTTCACTTTTAACAAAATAAAATAGTTTTACAGTATAACATTAAGGTTAATTAAAGTTAAGAAATTTTAGGTCGCCACCTAATTATTTCACGGTGAATTAGGGCATATAAGGTAATTAAAGTTATTATCTAAAGTTAATTTGTTTTTAAAGTCCTACGACAAAAAGATCTAGATTCACCGAGAGTTCGAACGGTAACATAGAGAAGGTATTAGAAGGCGTCATAAGTTGCGTTAATAATGGTTAATCCGACCGAACTTGAATTTAATTAGACTAAGTGCAAATATAGTGTCATAAAAAGAAAATAGCTTTATAAAGCTTTTGCTAAAGTTATAAATGAAATATGATAATGTTATTTAAAATAAATCTTGTAGAAAATATAATAATTTACATATGAATAATAGTTTTTGAGATGAGATTTTAGTAGTTTTGAACTTTAGATAAACTATGTTATATGAATATAACAATGTAGAAAAATTTAGTTGTATAAATAGGATTCAAAATAAGAAGTGTTTTTCTTTCTCCCTTTTATTATTTTTTATTAACTATGTTTAGCTAAAAGTCTACGTGATTGATTCAAACTTGAAGGAGTCATTCATAAAGTATACTTGAGTTTTATAAGATGTTTCGAAATTGAGATAATAGGGATATAACCCTTTAATTCAAAATATACTATTTAACTATCAATTATTCTAGAAGTAAAGATTACGAATATTATAAATAACTTAAATATAGAAGAAGAAATGAATCTTGCGGGATTAATTACTAATTTTCCTTAAATTAACTACCATTATTAAAATTAAAACTACTAACTCATCTAAGGTTCACCTAAATTAAGAAAACAAGACAAAACAAAGAGTTAGTCATACTACACAAATAATATGCACAAAATAAAATAAGGAGGCAATAAGCTAAATGGGCTCAGCCCATTTTTTGAGACTGCTGCTGTCACTGCCACTGTTATGGGCTGACTCGAGAGAGAAGAGGGTAGACGATAAAAGGGTGCAAACTCCATAAGCAGTGTCGTTGAGTTTCGCAATGAAACTCTTCGGCTCCGGTGTTCATGCAAAGGAAAAGAAAAGAAAAATAAGAAGGATTAGCAAAGAGTAAGATAATAGCGTACAAAAATAAACAAGACAGTCACATAAACGTTACGCCAAATTCTCGTTTACAATGACATATTCTTATTTATCACGACATAGCTTCAAACATGGTCAAATAAGTAGATGAAAGATATTAGAATTCATATTCAGACAGCCTACATAGGTCCTTTATAACAATGCTTAGGCAGATATATATAGCTATTATCCCTTAGCCACGAACAGCATTCCTATCTGCTAACCTTAACCATGACTCCATGGATTACAAACAAAGTCATTAGACTAACAGATAGGAATTAGCCTAGACTAACAGGTAACCATTAAATCGAGACTAACAGGTAGCTATTGGACTTCATAGATTATAAACAAAGTCAGCCATTAAACAAAGCCAAGGCTTCATAATCCTTTAAGCTATGAACACCAAACAGTTAGTACAAACTGTAACTCATGATCTCGCATGTCTTCAGTCGGCTTACTAATTCCAAGTATAGCCTAACAAACACAGTAAGCTATTAAACGAATATAAATATCAGCCTAGATTTAAACCTTTGTGGTGTGGTAAACTAAAGTAAACAACTAGAGCGTAAGTTTTAATAGACTTCTAAATATAACAAACTTACTAACGTTCATCACAGTTGTACAGAGATGAACACATTTGTTTGGTAACAACCACATCGTTCATGTTACAGTTGACTCAAAGTCTCAATCGCGACAACTGTTCTGAATTCCTCTGATCAAAATAGACCCAACACATGCATATCCTTATCCCAATCGTCTCAACACATACACAAGTAAGATTTATCTTAAGTGATACGAAAACAGGCCCGAATCAGATGTGTCACTAAATAATATTAGACTAAGACTATGTCGTAAATAGACTCATGGGCCTAATCATTTTACAAACCACATAATTATGCAGTAATGGAGTCATAACCAGACCATACTCATATTAGTGACTGAAGGGATATCTAATTGAACATTAATCCGAAATAGCAACTACAATGACTGAGCTAAATTACAACAGCATACCAATCATCCGAACTAAACATGAATCACAAAACAGCTAGCACACTCAATAAACAAAAGCTAAAGGACTGCTGAACATAAATGCGAGAACAAACAATTACATAAACAGTACAAAAACACCTAAATGACTACTGAAACCACTTCGCAAAATAGCTAATCATCACGTCGCATCAGAATCATACTAAATTAGGCGACTCTAACTACATCAATGTAGGATAGAACTTAAAGCAGAGTGAAAAGGAGGATTTCTGACCTGTTTTGTGTACAGTGAAATGGGGCGTCGACGACGTCGAATCTACTCTCTCGTTAGGAAGAGACCCGAATCTTGAGCCAAACGAGTCCGAATGAAAGTATTGCGGATTTTTGTGAACTAAAGTTTCGTACTCATTTTTTGGCGAATTGAATGGAAATGCTAGCAAGTAGAGAGTAAAGGATTATTATTGTGACAGTGTTGTTTTTGCTATCGAAAAAAAAACCACCACTTCGGCTGTGGACTCAAGATTGTATTTATAGGTGCCAATCCGAACCTAGGGCTTTGATTTGGCGGGATTTGAAGTTGAAATCGTCTCAAAATCAAAACGTTGGGGCTTGTTCTGACCCCGATCAGAATCAACAGAAGAAGGAGACAAAGCTCCATTAAAACTTGTACCCGAAGGGTCAAAAAGCTGATAAGGCGAGATTCGACCTTACAACGGACAAGAAACTCATTAAAGCTCAAGTCGAAACAAACACAAAAAGACGAGAAAGAGAATGAAAACGCTTCTTCAATGTTGAACCCGTGACAACCTATTAATTTTTTCACCCGATTTAAGCCACGCAAGGTCTGTAAAAACACAAAGAGACTTCCTGAGATTTTCCATTTTTCGTTGAAGGTGAGAGAGGACTGTGTATTGCACGAAATGGTATTGTTGACTCTACCATGGTTGAAAGGGGTTTTGTTTCTTTGCCTAAAATGGAGGGAGGGCGTAAGAGAGAGAGAAAGGAAAGAGAGATGAAGAAGGAAGGCGGCTGTGTTTAGGAAAAGAAAGAGAGAGAGAGATAGGGATTAGGTTTAGTTTGGCTGAAGTTGATGAAATGAAGGGAAATGGACCGGGTCATCCATTTTGGGCCGTTCTGTTGGGCTGGCCGAATTATTTGGATTAGTGGGCTAAAGTTTGAGTCGTTGGGCTGGTCTGGGTAAGTGAGTAGTGTGGGCTTGTTTGTCGGATGAATTGTTAAAATAGGCTGGTACCGAATGGAAATGGTAGTGGACTAATTTGGGCTTTTAACTTAATAACTAGTATACTATATATACAGTAATTAATGATTAATATGTAGAAAATAAAGGACTTGATAAAGTATAATGAATTTAACGAAAATAAGGTGACGACGAAGCAATGTTGATAGTAGAATAGTGGAAACGAAAGTAATGATAGTAATAGTAGTAAAAATGAAAAATAGTAGTGAAAAATAAATATTTAGATTGTTAATAAATTCAGAAACCCAAGAAAATAAGTTGGGTCAGAGGAGGGACAAAATTGGGTGTACGGATGCCCCCTCTTCGACCGGAGACGATGTAAGAGTTTTACAAGAATTAATAAATATAAGCCGATTTTGTTCACCAATAAATGTGAACTAGGAAGAATTTGAAAAATATGGGCGGGGAGGAAAAGTGGTGGAAAATATTATGGGACGGAAGGAATTATGACTAAAACCTCAAATTCCGGATAGCCTATGAATCACGGGTTTTTGAGAATGTTGTATGTAGTTCGAAAAAAGCGGATCGAAATACTACGCTACGCTTTTGCCCGGTGTTGAATTATGGTGAGACTGGATATAGGAAAGGACACAAGATTGTGAAAGGAGTTGATCGAGTAGAGTTTTAGCGGCGGATATGAAAGAGAAATTAACCTACGTAGCACGTGTTTGTGGACGTAGGCGGAGTTGAGTTCGAGAGTAGATCCGTGATTATTGAGGTATTTACTGTTATAGATCGATAGGGATACCAAGTAATTATTGAGGTATTTACTGTTACGACTTCGTGGCATCTAAAGCCACTCCTCTTTCGTTCTACACAGCCTTCAGGTAAAAGATTTCAAAAGAAATTTATTTCGTCCATTATGAATTGGTGTGGTATGAATAATAGAAGGATTCATGAATGGTAAAGGAGGTTACATGTGGTAATGACAGAGGGAAAAGGCTAATTAAGTCTATTAAAAGACATGACTCTTGGTATATTAAAAGTCATGACTGTTGGTTATTTTTATTAGAAGTTATCCGCTGAACAGGGAAATTAGGAGGAAAAAAAAAGCAAAAAAATATAAATGTGTTTCCTGATATGTGAGGGCGCGCTGCACGGGGCGAAACATGTCACGTCCCTTTATATATATATATATAGATTTAAAGTAGACCCACCCATTACTTAAAGCCAACCCGCCCCTAATAATCTGACCCGTTTCTTTCTAAATTCTCTTAATGCTAATTCTCTCGTCTCTTTCTAAACTACATTTCAATTTCTTGAGAAGACAATTACATCTATTTGTGTTGAGTCTTGAGAGGATACTTATCATGCAAAAACTTGCAATGATGTTTGGTGTGAAGAGGCCCTCAGGTATGCAGGAATATTTTGCCATTGGCAGAAGAAAAACAAAATTAATGAATTTGGACT
>NW_026724989.1:0-4820 GCF_029784015.1 Lycium ferocissimum
TTAAGGGAGGTTTTTTGTTTGATTCTGTGGATTTGAACCATTACTGCCTTGTTTATTCTATTCATTGTGATAAAAAATGGTCACGGAAGATTAACTACACTTAGAAATTGTTAACTACCTAATCGACTATGTCAAAATGTTGTTTACATTACTCATGAGATTCTGTTTTCATTAGAGAATCAATATGCAACAATAAAAAATGGTAGACTATGAATTTTAAAAGGCGAATATGCTTGATAAAAAACTACCCCTCCTTTCTCTCTATCGTTATGCGTTTAAAGAGGTGTTTAGAGAATCCTTATCATGCGAAGATGGTAGCTTTTGGTTGTGGTTATGTTGTATTAATCTCTTTGCTGGTAGTAGTGTAAAAAGGGGTATCTTTTGTTGGTCGTCGAATCGTATAAGAGATGTAACTAATGTAAGTGATTTGTTTGAGTTTAACTTCTGTTTTAGTGGTCACGAATCCAATTTTTATCAGTTTTAGAGTAAATCAATAAAAGAATTACTAGTTTAAAATGTTTGCTCTGTTTTTGTGTTGATGCTTAGGGAGTATTGCTTGATCAAAAGGTTTGTTAGTATGGTATATGTTTAGTAGGTAATAGGTACAAATGTCTAGATATCAGATCTTGCTTTCGCGTATGTTTCCTCTGTGAAGAATATTTTGATGGATGTTTACTTATGTGAGAGTATAAGTTTACAAACCTACCATGCTTAAGAATATTCACGTTATTTAATAAATGTGTTCTAAAAA
The DNA here is from genome assembly GCF_029784015.1 of Lycium ferocissimum. NCBI lineage: Eukaryota > Viridiplantae > Streptophyta > Magnoliopsida > Solanales > Solanaceae > Lycium > Lycium ferocissimum. The sequence goes on from NW_026724989.1 coordinate 752, forward strand.
ATATATCTTCAGGAACATAAATAAACCAGACAACATGCTAACATTTCTAATAGCTATGTTGAATGTCATGTAAACTAGGCTTAAGCAATCTGTTTATTATGCCCCGTTTTGAACTTCCCTATCGGAAACTTGTTGTTTTTAGTTTATGTTGATGCCTGGTTTGCGACCTTAAAACTTGTGCTTACGAAGTTTTCATTGTTGAATGTTTTCTCTTAGTTGTGGATAATGTTCAAAGTCTTACAACATGAGCATGCTGGTCATTTAAGCTATAGCTCTATTTTTAGGAGAGTTCTTTGTATGTTGAGATGAAGGAGCTGTGTTGATGTAATTTACTATAAAGAAAAACAATCCGTTTGAATTACCTCTTGATGTTTAAAAGGTTACTGATTTAGATTAAAAGTTACTGTTTTTAATTTTAAAAAGTTACTATTTTATATTAAAAAGTTACTGTTTCGATTAAAAAAAGGGGTGTAAACGAAACGAACAGCACCTATGAGAGTATTGTTCGACATATCGAATGAGAAAATAATTGTGTCATCAAGGGACTGTTCTGTTTTCGCTAAAAATGGTGTTTTGATAATTACCTTCACCTTTGGATTAGTATGGGCTCCTTTATTGTGGAACTAGTATGCTGATTTGTGGAAGTTCAACGATGTTAAATTGTGGTTATTTGTATTTGCCGTTGTGTATTAAGTTCATATCCAGAGGTTCCATCATTTTTTTTTAGAGCATGTTTGTCTTCTATGTCATTTAAAGAGTATTAGGACCATGACTATAGGATGTTTAATGTCTCAGAAAGGGTATAACCACTGTTATGATGGTATGTAGGTTGTATTTCAAATTAATGATTTTTTTTTTTGTTTATAAAATATATGTGTGTCACTAGTGTATAATAGTTTATCTGCATTTAGAGATCATCAGTAAACTGTGAATCAATCTTTAGTAAACTGTTTCGAATGGAGACCTTGTGCATTTAGAGATCATGACAATAGGGGTTGCATCTCTTGTCTAAAATAGTGTCTGAAATATGCTGAATCAGTAAGTGAGTATAGGATTTCCGGATAAGTTATGTGATTCTGTCTTGTTCCCCTATAGGGTACCCTAACTGCACACTTGGAAATTTTAAGATTATAGGATGCCTCACTCGGAAAATATGCAGGAATTGGTAGACGTAAATTCTTCTTTTGGCTTTCTGATTTGAAGTTCTTTTCTTAAAATTCTGGAAAATATTTATTTCTAGATATGAATATACTACCTTCTTTGACTTAATTGGTTTGGCTTTTAGAATATAAGGGGGTTGAAAAACTGAATAAAAGAGCAGTTGTTTGTTTCGTCATTTTGAAGTCCGTTGTGTGCTAGATATGTATTTCTAGCTTGTTGTTCTAATGACCGGTTATAAAAAAAAATCTAGCTAGTAACTGAGCTTTCTATGAGAGTGTCTGCTTGTCTTCTTCATCTATTCATGAAGTTAAAATATGTATGAATCTGGTGACTGTTTCTTATTTCTCTTTTGTGTCCTTTCTAAAAAAATAGCAAAGTGTAAGACGGATAAATTATTATGCACTACCTGAGTTTGTCTTCTCTTTAGGCCTGGATAACAAGGTTTCCTAGGCGTTCTAATGACACTAAAAATCTGAATAGAATTAAAGAGAGTGACAGTTTGTTTCAACATGATTTTTGTATAGTTTTCCTGTTGGTTTTGTAGGGTTCGTGTTGAACTTTTGAAGTAAGTTATTTGCGACTTTTGAGTCTTGTTGTTTTGAGCGAGTCGTAATTACTCAAAGGGAGGTCTCATTTGTTTGTTTACTCGAAAGAAATAAGGCAGGGGCATATGTAAAAACTCAATAGCTATTTTACTTCTCTTGTGTGTTTGTGAGTTAGTTACTGAAGTTTTGACATGCTTGATGATCCGTGATTCTTCCTCTCTTATGTGTTTAAATTCTTGCTTAAATAAAAGAAAACCACCTTTTATTTCAAAAGCAATGTGTGTTAATTTAACTAAAAGAAAGAAAAGAAATCGTTTAACTGTGTCCTTTGCTAGAATATGTAGTTCTGGTTCAGTTGTTTTAAGATGTTGAGTCTGGTTAAGCTGAAATGTTTTGTTGAAAATTCTAGGATATGTAGCTGTGTCCTTTACTAGAATATGTAGTCGTTGTTCCTTGTCGTTCTATTTACATTGGGTTTGTTGCACATTTATTCTCTTTCCAATGAAGTGTATTAGAACACTTAATTTGATTAATAGTCTTGCTAAATACTCTACTTGCATAACTAAAATAAGGAATAAGTTTGCTAGATGGTCATTTGTTCCTTTTTACCCAGGTCATAGCATTGTCCAAAAATATGAATGTAATACTTGCTCATTGTTAGATCTGAATATTTGATTTGATAATTCAAAGCTGAGGTTCTAGGAGATTAGTTAAAATTTGTGTGTTTAATTATAAGTTTATACATGATTGGGCATTTCTTTTCAAGTTGCACTCTAATCCTTATCCTTTTTTTTTCTTCCTTTCTTTTCATGAAACACTTGGGAGCATTTGGAGTTATGGCAACTCGAATTCTGCCAAGATCGGAAAGAAAAACAGTAAATTTAACGTTAACGTCTTTAGTGTCCCAACTTGACCTTCATTCGTGTCAAGCGTCCCTGTCTTTCTTCCTCTCTTTAAATTTCGTGTCTTTGTGTTGACATATATATACATGTTGTTTATATTATTGACTAACATTTTTTTGGATTGTATTTGTAGTGTATTTGTTTCTTGTTTGTGTACGAGCTTGCGGAAAAAACTGTGAAGTATAATAGCAAGTTTAGTTGCTTACACCCCCCCCCAACAACCCTCTTTTGTTATAATTTTCGGTTTAGGTGTATTCAGGGATAACGCTTACGAACGTCCTTCAGTTCCTTTTAGTTAACTCTTCCTAAGTTGCAACCAGTTATTTTTACAAAGGAATAGACATACTTTTTTTTTTTTTTTTACCATATAAACATGATGAACCAAACCTTTTCTTTTCAAAGATTGCGGATGAAATAAGAGTTCCAAATATAGATTTTTGCAAAGTGCTAAGATGTGAATTTTTGGAAGTGTAAACACAAGTTTCAAAAGGGATAAAAATGTAGATTTTATGGGTAAAAGCAGTGGTTGCAAACTGAACATTTTTAGAATTACATTCTTTTGATACTAACATGTGAGCAGGCATAATTTTTCAAGTTTATACATTACTTTTATTAGGGTCCACGTATGGTGACCCATGTTATTTCACAGGAGAAACCTTCCGAGTACGTTTTATTTTTTTCACACACATATATCTACACTACCTTACGTTTATGAACTCTTTAATCATCTTTTCATCACGCGTATACATACATATTACTCTCATATCACAAATAGTTATTTTTGAAAGATTATATACTAAACTTACATAGGATAGATACATCATATGTATACATTATTTTAAAAAAATACACATACTAATCCCTCTCCTTTTTATATTATTTTATATAAAAAATTCATCACGAATATATATATATATATATATATATATATATATATATATATATATATATATATATATATATATATGTAATGACTTTGTTGGTCGTTAAGGTTCATTGGCACTTTCGCCATTGGAAGCATTGATTGACTCACTTTTTGACTAGAGGTTGACTTTTGGGCAACCGAACCTTTTTCGGAATTTCATCAACTCCAAGAGGTCCTCATGATTGTTTAGAACTTGTATGTATGATTGGTTCGGTTTCCAATGCATTTTGGTGCATTTCGGGACTTTGGATGGGAAATGGGAATTAGGCACCGGTGGTTGACTCGATCAACGAGAACTCCGTTGGAAATTTTGAGACCACGAGTGCATTCGTAGCGTATTTTTGTATGGGTTTAGGTGGTCGGTTTTGAAGCGGTGGCCTCGGAATAACCCCAAAATCGGATTGAAGAATTAGAAAAAATTTGGAATCTAGTGTGGTCCCGTGCGCCGGTCAAATGACGGCCCCGGGGTGTGATGGGGCCCGGGCGGTATGGGGAAATAGGCCTCCCCCGGGGTGTAGCGTCGTGGGGCCCCTCCT
>NW_026724990.1:0-4774 GCF_029784015.1 Lycium ferocissimum
AGGAAAATCAACGGTTAATGTCATTCCATGGACAGAATGATGCGTTCTAGGTATGAGATTTGTGTGATGTTGATTTGGGGAAGTCTTCACTTCACTTTCCATTTTTTCATGACCCTTTTATGTGCTATGTTTTACATCTCGACATATTTGACGCCCCCTTTTTTTGGGGCGCTTTTATAAGCGTACCCCAGGTCGGGAAGGGAAATGCCCTTTTGGGGGCCCCTTTTCCCCCGGGGCCCGCCGAGTCGGGTTTTTGTATGGTGTTCGGGAGATAGAGACTTTCGACTTTATGTATGATATTTTTCCCGGTTTTTAAAGGGCCCACGGGGGTTTTTTGGGGAGTTTGCTACCGAGTTTTGGCAAGCCCCATATGCCGGTTTTTGGCCAAAATTTTTGATTTTACTTTGCAAATTTTATTTGGTTTAAAAAAAAAAAAACGAAAGGCATGTTTTTTTTTCCGAAAAATTTTCATTACGTGCGTAGTTATTTTTTCGGCCCCCGTTAGGGACACGATAGTGGGCGGGTTCGCTCCCCCGGTAAGGGTGGGTGCCCATCCCCCTATCAAAATGGGGGTGAAAACAATAATGATATTACGTAATGAATATGTGAGTATATGTACTTTGTAGTTGCCCCCGGGCCCAGTACGAATTCCCAAGTACGGCCCAGAGGCCAGACTTTACCTTGCCTATCGACCCCCGGGGGCCGAGACGGATCGAACCCCTGACCCAAAGGGGCCAGATAGCCAATGGTCCCTCGACCCGAGGGCCCAGACGTATACTAGTATTGCCATCGGGGGAGGGCCGGAGTGTTTGGGGGATCCCCTTGAGCCCAAAAAGGGGGCCCAGTACGAAGAGCCAACCAATGAAAACGATTTCCACGTAGTACTTTTGAATACGACTATGTATATGCATGAGTTTATGAGACGATTTGTCACGATGAAACTTTTGAAATGATTGTATTCGTATGAAATTTTACCTTATGATCACTCCCGTGATACGAATGAGATATGTATGATATTTTACGAGCACGCTATGTTATGTATATGACAAAGTGATTAGAGTACCTATTATTAACACCATGTAGTTAAGCGAGTAAGTACTACGTATATGCAGTACGTGATACGAAGTATTTAGTATGACAAGAGAATAGATATGAAAGGTAAGTAAGTAAAAAGATATGAATGCATGTATACGAGCACGAAATAGAATATGGAACGCCCCTTGCTTTAAAGGTGTATATTACGAAGAGAATGTAATTGTTTCCCTCTTATGTTACCTCACATATTACCGTTATGTTCTCCATCATCATCGCTCATGTTTTACATACTCAAGACAATATTCGCATCGACGTCCTTCTCTTTGGACGTGTGTTCATGCCTGTGCTGCAGGGAGACGTGCCGATTCGACAGTAGCCATCACGTAGTTGCGTAAGCCCTCCTTTATTCCGAGGTGCTATTCGAGACATTATTTTGCGTGACATGTATTTTGGGCACGCGGTCCTATCCCGTCCGTATGTTCAAGAAGTCCTAGTAGAGGCTCGTAGATACGTATGTGTGGGTAGTATGGTCCCATCGTCATTATGTAAATGAAAGCCTATGTATATTATTATTATTTTGATAACTCAAAGGGCCTACTATGATATAAGTAATATGTTCTATATGAGAAAGTCGCTTTTTATGATTATAAACGATAAGAGAAATGAATAAAGACAAAGTTAAGCAACAGAATGAGGGGTGCTCGGTGTCGCCAAAAACCCGCTGCGTTCGTAGGTCGGGTCGTGATGAGGTTTGTGAGGGATAAGGATATTTTGTAGCTTCTGCTTTTTTCGGATTTGTCAACACTTCCCACACTCTCCCGTAACATCTCTAATCTCTTCCAAAGCTGAGTCATCTCTATTCTCCAATCAATACCATCTGTCATTGTCCCAATATCCCAGAATGATTCCCTAAAGCGTAATCTCGCATCCCCAATCATATTTATCAATGAAGGCAGATGCCTTACACAACTCTTAAATTCTTTCTTCTTATCATTAGGCAAACCCTTCCACCATATCACTAAACCTGGTGGTGGACCCGCAACCATGTCAAACTACACATCGTGAGACATCTGCAAGACAAAACACTGTTAGTTCCCCGCCCTCCAGGAACAACAATCTATTTCACACTTGGCACAATAATGATTCCAAATAGCAAATAGTGGGATGCAGTGTCTTCCGGTTTTTACCCCGTCTGAACACAGTAAGGTGTCTTTCCTGTCCGATTTAGGTAGGTCTGAGATACCCAAACGAGTTGTAAGGGTATCACGCGTACGCGCTATACCGTAAGCAAGGATTTGGCTTTGCTTTACGCTCGATTATTCTAGAAAGTGGTTTTCAAACGAATGACATAGGTTACCCAAGCAGCAAGCCGGGGGGGGTTCTTCTGCGTCGCGACGACCGCATACCCACCGAACTGTGGGGAGACCTCCAAAGAATATATTAAAGGTTTTTTAGTAAAGGTATAACCACAGCTCATCCCGCATCGTCATCCTTAGGACAAAGTGTAAATTAAATGCAAGGAATGGTGGAGTATGCATGCATGAATGACAGCTATAGCTTGCGAAAATTTAAACACATAAATAATTTATATCACATAAACAATTTATATCACGTAAGGCAAGCATTATTGGAACCCTTATGGTTAGAACCTTAGATTGTCCCCAAGAAGTCGCCATCTGTAGCGGGCGTTGGAAATATCTAAGTTTAACCGACTCGCACATATCTCATAAAGAGGGGAGGTGTCCCAGTATTTGCCGCGAATTGTATCGGAAGGTCGTAAAACCCGCCAACCACTTAATGGAGTTCTAAAGGACACATTTTAGATTCGCCACCCATCTTCTTAGGAAACAGGAAACCAGCCGAAAAGGATTCATTTAAAACTATTATTTAAACGAAACTTAATCTACCAAAGTCCAAAAGTGGTTTCAAAGCATCCCCTCGGCATGTGTTGTGCAGACTCGGTAGATAAGGATCCGCTCAATTGCGCTTTACCTACGGGTTCTAATAGTTTACCTTATAATTATAAATTGTTTTAGACAAAAATTGTTTAAGTTCAGATTTCCGCAATAAAAAGCGTATCATTTATACGCAAGAAATTTGTTTTTAAGAAATCAAGTATAATTCGCTCAAAATCGAGCGTAGTGTCGACTGAACACTTAAGCTAATACCCGAAGGTTTTTGGGCCTAGGTAGGACTCCACGTAAGTCCACCCAAAAAGATTTTTGGAAAAAAGTGTTTAAGTTTATGAAAATAGTTTTATATAAATAGTTTTAACACACTATATACCATAATTGATTAAAATATGTTATTTATTTTAACCTATCAATCGTACTCTTTATTTAGCAAAATTTTAATCCATTTTTATGCATATTTACACAAGTCTCGAATGTTCAAAATCAGTCCATAAGTTTCACAAAATGTACCAAAATGTCTGTGTAATTCACTCCTCAAAGTTTTAATAGTGTCAATTCAGTCCAATAATTTTCCCAAGTCTAGTGTTCCGAGTCCAAAACAGTCTCTCAATTATTTTTTATTTTTTTATTTTATGCACGAGTTGAATTTAGTAAAAGAGATCAGTTTTAACGAGTCTAAATTGTAGGACAATCGTATAAGGGTTCCAACATATTGAATTTAAAGGCACAAATATGAATTTAAATTGCATAAAGTAAAGAGTAAAGATTTTGGGCTAACCAAGCCCAAACAAAGGTATTATGCAAGCTGGTCCCTAAGTCCATACGTATGCTCCATTTTGCTCCGAATTTGTTCGACTTGATCTAGATACGTTAGTGGGGCCCGTGGGGGCTCACCAACGAGTTTGGTGGACAAGGATACAAACGGGTATGCACAATATTAGTATATTACTCAACATAGCTAAGAGCTAAAATAAATTACAAAGCCAAAAGATTAATCACATCGACTTAGGCCGATCCCATATTTATTAATAACCAAAACTATAAATAACATCATAAACAAAAGGCCTACGAAAGAGCCCAAAGGCTGAATACAAGAACACGTAAGGAGGCATAAAGGACCAAAAGAAGTAGCAAGTTTTGAGAGACGTTAATAACAAAGTCTGATAACAAGCCTGCCTATCATCTTCTTAAAATTTTCTAAGTGTCAAACTGTGGTATACTATGTATACCACTGATATACTTACCCAGATAGAGAGCAAAACCCATAAAAGGCATACCCTATGTCACGACCCCACCAGAGGCCGTGACGGGTACCCGATAATATCATACCGGCACCTCTTATCATGTATTCTATTCGTACTACCGGAAATGTATTACATGGATGATACAATCATGCCTCACTCAACATAATCATCATCAGTGATACTGCGAACGAGTGTCGGGCAGTTTTACCAAAAGATTATACAACCATAGGGGCTAGGCAGACTACGAAATATTTGATCGTACACGTCCGTCTACGAGACTCTAATTAAGATACATACATCCACAAGTCGGGGCCGGATCTCCACCGTGCCCAAATATGTACACAAAAGTAGTACCGAGAACCAAGCTCGGAATAACCAGAGCGCTCCCAATATGCGCCGGTGGAGCTCCTAGGGATCGATGTCTACCTATTTACCCGGCGGCATGAATGCAACGTCCACAAGCAGGCATGGACGCGAAGAGCAAATGCATCGAGTATGTAAGTGTACGAGTAACAATATATGGAAGGATACAAAGTATGAATAGTAACAAGACGAAAATATAGAACATATCATAAGAAAAGA